>NC_134279.1:76405329-76447829 GCF_949628215.1 Phalacrocorax aristotelis | reverse complement strand
CCCAACCATTCCTGTTCACAATCCCACAAACTCATATGAGCGAAAACCCCCTTCCCTGGCTTGAGCCACTCTGGCGTGATTGACTGCGTTAGTATGGGTCTTCTTGTGCGAGCAGGCTGTGGCACTGCCTTGCTAAGCATCCCATCATTCCCCTGCTTGGTGGTATTTCAAAGTGCTACCTAATGTCTTTCAAATTTAAGGAGTTTCAGAGTCTAATCTTCAGATCTGCCCCACTTTCTACTGATCTAGTTCCAGGTTGGTTACCGAGACTATTTTCTGGTTCCAGTTCAGATGTGCCCAATTGGATGGAAATTTCAGAAGAACATTTGAACTTGTGAGGTTACCACAGGTCTGAAGTTTCTGCCAACTAATCTAGGAAAGTTTCTACCCTTTGGGGTTGGAGGATGCTCTGAAGCTGTTAGGGCCTTTGAATTTGAATCCTGGCTTTTCATTTGGTTTGCATGTGAGCTGACACCCTGTCTCTTATTTAGGTGTAACGTCATGACAATTCAGTTGCTACCCTTGGAATTAAGTAATAATTAAAAGGTGAGGTCTTTGGTCTTTAAGAACAGTTTACATTTACCACTGGGTAAAATAGTCTTTTTTTTTTCCTGAAAGAATGTTAACTGCTTTGCTCCTTTCCCCTGGTACAGGTAACTATGGAGTCAGATGCTTGGAAAAATGCTACAGAAATAAAAATAATTAGCAGGTTTTTGGGCACATACATTGGTGACATTCTTGAGAAAACTATCACTGTAGTCAACAGCTTCCTGTTACAATTTGGGGTAGTAGGGGCAGCCACATGCATAATTTTTTCAAGTAATTTTTCAGCTTTGCTGCTCCTGGCCCCCCTTCCATGGGCGACTGGACTCCGGTAGCAGAGCTGACGTTTTCATTCCCTGGAAAAGCTCAGAACCTGGTTTTCATTTAAATGTGTAAAATTATCTGAGTTGTTTTCCCCTCGATAAGGTTTACAAGTGTCTGTATATCTTTAGTTTTAACAGAGGGCAGTTCAGTAGACAGTTTACGAAGTACTGGTCAGGGAGATAAATTACCTTGTAGAGCTGCACAATCACCATTCACAATCTCCTCAGTGACTTTATAGCCAATGATAGGATTTTTCAAGTTCATAGAAACTCATCAAAACAATTCCTGGTATTTTTTCCTTCTCCATCTAGCCATTCGCACTTAAAGCATAATCTGTACTGCTCCTGCTAGGGAGTGAGGGTTTGGTTTGATGCCTTAGGGTCTTCTGAGCATTTCTTTATTTCTGGTAGCTCCTTGGGATTTGTGAACTGGAAACGGGAATGTTTCAGGCTGCTGCAGCACTTTGACATGTTCCTGTCCCAGGGGTCACATCCAACCTCAAACGATGCTTTGCATGTGCTGTTAACAAGTTGAGCTTTGCAGGGTTGCTTTGTAAGGTTATCATCAGGCAGCTGAGTGGTTTTATGCTTTCTTTTGCTGATCTTCTGGAGTAAAGGTTTCATAGCTATATATCTGAAGCTCCCTAGTTCTTTTGAGTGGGTGCTACTTCAGCCCATAATTTGTTTAGAATGTGATTGGCATACAACCTCTTCCAGCAGAGGAGTGCATGCAAGACATGGGACAGCGTCTGTGGTGTGGAACTCCTTGAACCTCTTCTCCTCAGTTTCACGGGCCTTTTCTGATCAACACAGTACATGGAAGATGTTGGAGACAGAATTTTCTGTGTTTCTGAAACACGAGGTACCCCAGTTCCTGGCAGGACTGCAATTTCCTTGGGCCAAAATCCTACCAAAGTAATACAGGTCATGCTCGTTTATACTGCTGAAAGCTGCAGTGCATGATCAGATGCCACTCAGGTGCTGATTTAGCTGAGGGGAAAATGGGGAAAGGAGAGAAGAGGGAATGTGGAAATGCTATTGTCTCTGTAAGTGTGTGTTTCTCCATGATGTGATATGGCCGTGGCTGTGTAGCTGCTCACATCTACATTTAGATTGGGACTGTGCATGCCACTGTTGATAAACACCTGCCTCTAACCTTGCACAGCTCCAGGGAGATTTGCTGAAGAAGTAGGACAACAAATGCAGAGAGAGATGAGGACGTGCCGAGGGCTTCTTTCTGATGTAATGGGTTGGATCAGAGCCTCATCTTCCAGGGCAGGGGTTAAGAATTGATTAAGAAAAAAAGTAGGTCCAAGTACCATCCTATTATAAGAACTTCCAAGAGATACTTGTGAATGGTCTCAATTTCTGAATTGATTTTTCCCCATTTATATTGTGACTCAGAGCAACCTCTTGCTCTAAACAAGCAGCACATTTACCCTGGGTGATGCTTCCTGTGTCCTGGGCAGCTCCCCTTTGACAGCGCCGGTAGGAGGCATTGCCAGGAGCCTGTAATTAAGGGTGTTGCCAGAGTTATTTGTTCCATTCCCAGCAGGCTCTGAACTGGTGGTCAGGAAGAAACTGGGTCTAATGAGGTAGGTTTGGAATGATGGGGATACCCCATTCTCCCCCTTCCCCCCCTCCCCCAGAGGCCAATGAGAGAGTCAGGCAGGAGAAGATATGGGCTCAGTGAAATATAAATTGTTCAAGCTGCATATATTATAACACTTGATGTTTCAGTGGCATTCTTTTTCTTCTCCATGCTGCTGTTCACCCCACCCCAACAGAAAAAGAAGGCTGTTTAACCAGAGGCACTATAAGCTTAGTTCTGTGACAAGGCCATTCAGCAAGATTTGTCCCGTAGGCAGTGCTGCTGGAAGAGCGAGTTAGCTGAGAAGCTGGTGGTCCTGAGATGTGGGGAATTAGTTCAGTTGTTAAAAGGTATTAATTAACCTTAATTTCTTCCCAGGCTTTTGATGTCTTGCTAACAAAATGCTGCCTCCTTCCATCCTTGCAGGGATTTGATACCTTTACTGTTTAGTTCCTGGGGAAAAGGGGACATTCGGTTTTGTTTTTGGTTGCTTGCTTTGACCAAATGAACTGTGACCAAATGAGGTCTTGATCATTACTACATTTGCCTAGACACTTGTAGCACTCTTTAGAGCTCTGTCTATGGCCTGATCCTGCTTGCTGTGAAACTGATTGCAGACCTTCTGCTTTTCTGAGGGAACATAGTCAGGGTCCATCAGCAGCAGCAACGAAAGATGCAGTGTGAGCTTGCAGAGGGGATGCACACTGTGGGTGTGGAAGGGGCTAGAAACTTGTCTCAACATTGTCGGCAGGATGGCTGGACTACCAAGGCTTCACCACGACGGCAAGTGAGGAAGTTCTACTCAGCAGAAACATATATATCTATATCTTGTTGTCTTGGAGCACATGCGCCTGGCCGCAGGGTCATCTTACAACATACGGGAGGGGGGCTTGGACCCCCTGGAACCCTCTGGAACCGTCGAGCACCCTCTAGTGACGATACTGCGCATGTGCCCCACTGCCGGGTGGGAGGCGTGGCCATGCAAACCAGCTCATTGACTCTGCAGCGGGACAACGGTATAAATGGCGGAACCAGCGGAGGCCAGTTGGAGTGTTCCCTCGCCGGACTGGCGGGACATCGGGGCGACACAGAGCAGTGGTAGCAGCTATTGTAACTCTCTGTCTTTCTTTTTGCTTTTTTTTTCCTCTTTCTTTCCTTTTTCTCTTGCGTACTTGTTGGCGGCCAAATAAAGTGACTTGGTGCTTGACTCTGTTTTGAGTCTTAATTCTGTTCCCGAGAATACAACAAACCTGGTCGCGATAACACATCCAATTGAACATCACTCCGAAGTTAAGGCCAGCCGCCCCTAGCCACCCAGAATTATCTGAGGTTGGTTAGAAAGCAAGGGGGCTCAACTTCTGCCAAACTGTGCAACCCAACAGTGGATCGTGGCAGGGTGTTGCCCTGACCTCGGTTTCGGGTACTGGTGGGGCTCTGCACAGTTATTTCCTTTCTCTGTGCATCTTTTCCTTCCCATATTTTGTCTGTCATACATTAAATGGTGGGTAGCAGGTATCTGCAGTGGTTTTCCAGGGTCTTTCAAGCGTCTTCTTCCCAGATGCATGCAGTAGCACGTGCTGTACCATAATGAATGTGCCTCAGACTGGGTCATGGGAAGAGGCTGCTGATGTTAACATATGGGTAGTGTGCGTGATGCTCAGAGTGATGTTTGGGCGGCAAGGCCTGGCCTCTTGTGGATGCCCATGGATTGCTGCTGCCTGATCAACTCTATCCAATGCCCAGGGCAGGAGAGGGGTGGCAGGGTCTGAGTTTCATGCTCAGTGCACTTGTGTTTCAGTGGAGATTTTAGTTTTGATATTTTGCCTATGAGATCACAGGTGGCAGCTTAGTAAAAACATTTAAATATCTGTAACCTGCTATGTGAAAACTGGAATACAAATTATTGCCCAGATTACACTAATTGATGTTAAATAGAAAGAAAAATAACGTAGGAGAAAAACCATCCTAGAAACAATCAATAAATTAAAGATGCTTGGGGATATAAATTCAGCAGTTAAATGAGATACTAATGAAGATGGGAGTTTAATGGTGAGTACTCTCATTACATTGTTTTAAAAACTCCATTTGATGTAGATTTTGTAGTGGTAAAAGGGAGACAGCCTCGTGACAAACATCCGTGAGAACAAAAGTTGTTCTGGCATATGAGCACAAATACTGCCATTTATTGCTGAGCAGCTTTGCTTCCCCATTTCTGCAAGTTGTTGCAAGATCTGGGGGGAAAATGTGGAGCAGTTAATTAAAAAAAGATCTAATGACTGTTCCACAGGGTCAGTTTGCTTCTCAGAGACTAAAACACACAGTATATTAATATGTGTATCATTCTTTTGACACTGAAGGACAATTGCAGAGCCCAGAGACACTGATACTGGTTTTAAAGCAGAACTTAATTAACTAGAGATGGCTGAGCAGGTTTGGCTGGAAATGGGCATTGGGTTTCCAAAGAATGGGTGGCTGCTCAGATATTACAGAATCACAGAATCCCAGGTTGAAGGGACCTCAGGGATCATCTAGCCCAACCTTTCTGGGAAGAGCACAGTCTAGACAAGATGGCCCAGCACCCTGTCCAGGCGACTCTTGAAGGTGTCCAACGTGGCCGAGTCAACCACTTCCCTGGGGAGATTATTCCAACGGTGACTGTCCTCAGTGTGAAAAATTTCCCTCTGAAATTTTGCCAGGCTGCAAAATAAGGATGCTGCTTCCCAACTCATCTCAGCTCCGGTGAGCAGCATGGTGCTGTTACCGTCCTGTCTCTAGACCCACGGCTGGGTGTCATCCCTATCTCCTAACTCTAAAGGTGTTTCACTTAACCTGTTCTGGACAGCTGCCTTAGGATGAGATGAATTATGTCCCCAAAATTACTGTTGCTCACTGCAGCCTAGATAATAGTTCAGACTGACAAATCTGGTATTCTCAGTCAGGTAAGATACCCTGGAGAGGGATGTTTTGCAGCCCACTTGTGCTCTGGCTGGATCAACAATGCTCTCGGATAGAAAAAATACAGCAAACTACTTCTGCACATGCTCCAGCCCCACTGTGGCTGGGAAGAGGTGGTTTGTTAATGCCTCTGCGTTGCCTCGACACTGGTGAGGTATTTTTCTAATGTCAGTGACGAATTTGGTGGATGCAATTATTTTCCTTTATCTCACACTTACGTTTAAACTGTAGCTCTGCTGGTACATGCCCTGTTTTGATTAATATTAAACTTCCAGATCATCTTTTTGAATTGGAGCAATTTCCTACGACAAATAGTCCGGAGAGCCAGATTTCTGAGTGATTAGTATCAGGCTGAGAGTGCTGGATGCTTGGGGAGCTTAACGATTCGTGGCTAGATTCATTCACCATGGTTAGAGTGGTGGGCGTGTCACAGCTGTGATTCCTCTGGCAAAACCTCAGCCTGAAATGATTTTAAATCAGGAGTTGAGTTTTCCATCCTCCTTCTTTCCAGGTTGGCTGCCTTGCTGTGAGCGCGGAGGAGATGCATCCTCCCATCTCAGGATATCCTGGAAAAAAATCTGTCTGTGTGGACCTGCTGGGCTGTAAGTCTGTTCTTCCATTTTCTCTAAACTCCTGGGCACAGAGGAGAAAAAAATCCCGCCAGCTCCAGAGCAGTGATCTCAGGGGATGCCTATCCAGATGCCATGCAGGGTGGGGGCAGACCTGGATGTGTCATGGTTGTATTTTGTTTTGGTTTATTTGGTTTTTGCAGGGAAGATGCTGAACGAGGAATGGAAAGAATGGCTAAAAGAGATAAGTCATAGATATCACAGAAGCTGATGCAACATGAGGAGAAAGAGAAAGCCTTCACTGATTTCAGCTGTGAACTAAGGGTTTGGCATTGATGGAAGTTCCGGCTCAAGGGTTTTAGGAACACAGCAGTGACCAGTTTGTGGCTTCCTCTCAATATACCTGACAAAACCATAGTCCTGAATTCCAGGAAAGCCTTAGGCTAGGGGAATAGTGATGTAATGCCAAAGGGTTGTGGTCAAACACGTGCAGAGCTGTTCCTGGACTAGCTGGCAGTGCTGCTCTGGGCTGGGTCACCACAGAGTCTGCTACCAGAATGCAGAATGAAAACCAGTATGTATTGGCAAAAGGACACCAAAGTCTTTTTTAAATGCACAAATAAGCTACCATCAGTATGTGCAAAAGGTGGATTTTCCCATGCAGGACATGTAACTGTGGTGTGAGTTGGTCAAGCAGTAGAAGCCAGATACAGGTAGGTGAGATCACTGACTGCAGGAAGGCAGAAACAGGGCTTATGGACATGAACCTCTTTTCTGGCCAAGGAAAACACATTTAGACGCAGAATCTGGTTTTCATTGATATTGATGCTTTTGGCCCTCAAACTGATTTTTCATTGCAAAGGTACTAATGACCTTCTGCCTTGAATAAGGTCAGGTATTCAGCTGGGGTTTGGACCTAGATATTCCAGGTTGTTATAGTGCAACAAGTAGTCAGTGCATTCAATGGAAGAAAAAGCATGATGGGCTAGTCGCATAATTGGAAAAGTTGCTGCTGTTGCTTCTTCTGTGAAGCGCTGAGCACTTGGTGAATAGGAATTCAGGACTTTGAGTGCTTTTGGAGGTTGGGCCCAAGTTCAGGGTACTTTTTTTATCAAAGCTCAGAAATTACTTTAAGACGCTGAACATTGACGGTGCATTATGTCTCACTGTGGAAAAGGTCAGCCCTGTTATTTTTAAAGGAGGGAGGGTTGCCTTTGCTTCATGGCTGACTGACTTTTTTGGCTACATGGTATATTTTATAACTACTTATTGTTTGCAGACACTGGGCTGAGGATATTTTGTGTGTGAAATTTAAAATTCAGGCCACTGTGGTTGAATTTGTGGAGCAGAATTCTTTTGTTCAGAGGGAGACAGAGACATCTGGTCTTGTCACCCTTGGTTTCCTCTTCAGTTAGAGGGGAGGAGAACAGGGACTTGCCGGCCATGAATTATTTTATACAAAAATATCTGTCTAAAACAGTTCAGATGTACCAGGCTCCCAAAATAGAAAGAAATGGATACTGGTAATACAGAGAGACTGTCACTATGTCACATGGTAGCATTTATATAGTAGATGTTGGAGGTAGGCTGGGGTAACTCCTATTTCCTGGTGTCTTTCTGGTTTTTGTGCAGCTTGTGTAAAATCAAGGAACTGATGTTAATGTGCATGAAAATTAAGAACCTACTTAGTGAAGGATTTGGATGCTTGAGCAGTTTTTCTTAAAATTGCTCACCTGCTCATCACAGTGAAGTCAGTTGCCTAAAAACATGAGGGAATGTAAATTTCTTAATAAATGCAGAACAATCTATCATATTTTTGGACTGTCAGACTCAGAATTTACAATTCCATGCAGAATTGGTTCAAAACTACCCAGAAATGCATTAGTTGTCACGGCCCATTTCTTCAGTGCAACTCTGGTTTTGAGTAGTAGCGTTAGCTTTTTAAGCTGGCTCCAGATGTTGTTTGATATTGATATGAACAAATGAGATGATGTCCTCTTATGCCAATCACTGTACAAACCCAATTTAAGAGCTGTTATTGACCCGAAAACTTCCAGATTAATTGCTGAATTGTGTGAAGAATGGGAAAAATAGTATTTCTCCATTTTGTATGTGGGGACCTGACTGTTGGATTCCCTGTAGCTCTGTTTGCAAATCAAACAGGTTGTACTCACATGGCTGCATGTAGCAAGTGGGAAGTCCAAGTGCCTTGCTCCCATCCATGATAGGCTTAGAAGCCAAAGGGAGTATGGCCTCATGTGATGGCTAACCTGGGCAAACTGTGAGCTGCTGCTTTTGGCCATCTCCAGCCATGTGTTCTTGTCATTTCCCCTACAGCCGTGTGATCTGATGTGAAGGAAAAAGGAAAAAAAAGAAACAACAAATGTAATTTTCATCTGGTTATCCAGTTGAATCAACACCTGCAAAATCTAGATCTCTAGATCCCAACTGTGGGAAGCCTGACAGCTCTCCTGGATCAATGCATGTGCCACATGAAGCTACACCATTAGTCTCTTGGTTACTGGAGCTGCCACCTTGACTGTAAGATCATGTCTCCCAAAGAATCTCCTGTGCAGCTGACAATAGCATCTACCTTTTTCCAGGCACTCTGCTCAAGTTAAAAAATGGATAACTCATGTCACAAAGCACTGATTTGTGTCTGTTTGGCTCTGATTTTGCTAGTTTAGTGTCATGGGGATGAATCTGACTCACTTTGTGGAACCAGTCTCTGACTGTATAGCTATGTGTGAATTTTTGTTGTGGAAATACAAGTACTCACCCCTTTTCTGAGTGCAGAATGGGAAACTCGTATCAAAGAAGCAGGGTGGCAAAATGAAGCATAGACTTCAGCCTGTTCTTATCGCTGGTTATCTAGAACATGGAGCAAATATCACCAACTAGGTCTTAGAGAAAATCATGTACTCCTGTTAAATGCAGGATACTCTCCAAGGCTTTAAATTCATCACAAGTGACTGTGAGGAATATTTATTGACTAATTAATTTTCTTGTCTGACATATGGCCTTTGAAATCACATAAAGTATATATAAAGTGCGTGTATGTGAGTATATCACGGAGAAACACCACAAATTAAATTCTCAGCACATAAGACTTCACCTATTACTCTGTTACAGCTGTATGATTTCAGTACCTCCCAGCAACGGCTGTTTGTCCAGGTGTCAGGCAGGTGCTGGTGGACCAGCCAGACATGAACCATCCAGGACAAGAAAACAGCACATAAGACAAGTTTGTGTTATCCCCTCCCAGCCTAGAAAGTATATGCTCAAGTAACCCTGCCCAAGAGGAGAAAGATTGATGGGATCACTATGGAAGGAAAAAGTCCCATGATCAGACAGCACTGGACCACACTGGATACTAATGGTTGTTCTTTGGGAATTAATTGAAGGAGATGCACAGTTTGGGAACAGCAGTCCATGGAAAACTTTGTCAAAAAGCATTTGAATGGTCTTTGGAGAGAAGATGAATTGGGAGACCACACTGCTGATAGCAACCAGTTAAAGATGAAGGTCAATGAGGGGGAACCATGTCACTATGACACGGGCCATGCAATGGTGTACAAGTTGACACCAGTTTTTCACTAAGTGTCCCTTTTCCTTTCCTCTGCATGTAGCCTGGCTGTAGTTGTGTTGAGATTTAGCAGAATTTGGATCAAAGCAGTGGGGGAAACAAGCAAGGAGAAAGTGAGATAACATCAAGTGGTTGTTGGCACCTACTGTAATGTATTAGTGTCTTCACTGAGATACTAGACATTGATAGGCAGATGGATGAGGACCAACAGTAAATTGCAGAAATGTTTTCCCCTACTAGTTCTTGATTTCATGAACTTGGTTACAGGCAGCTCTGGAAATAATTAAGAGATGTTAAATTAATGCAGATCAGGCACTTGCTGCATGCTGTGTCACCCAGCCAAGCTTTCAGCGTGGGCATCTTTTCTGGCCTGAGAGAAAGGAGTCCTGAAACATTAGCCTTCAATGATGCTTAAGAATAAATCTGGGGTCTGTTTGAACTGAAGTGTGCTTCTTTTTGAAGGGCTGTTTCTCTCTTGTTGACTCCTCTGTGTGCGCAAGCAGAGTTTCACTTGTTTCTTTGTCCCATATTAAGGTGACTGCTGAAATGGAGAGGGCTTTGCCTAGCCTGCTTACCCATCCCCTGTGTCCTTAACTAAAACTGAACAGTACAACACCGTTGCTTCCAGGTGTAATCTCGGTTAAATCTCAACACCTTTCCCTTCTCATGGCCTTTGCTATCAGCACTCAAGAAAAACCACAAGGGGAGAATGATAAAAATTGATTTCTGTTTCACTAGAAGTATTTCCCCTTTTGGACACAGACTGAGACCGTTCTGACTCTGACCGGTCCTCCCCGGGGTTTGATAACAGTAGCTCACAGGAGGCTCTGGCTTATCTGAAGACCAAACAGTAAATTTCTCATTTCCTCTTAGTGGTGAGGTGTTTAATTGCTGCTTAGTTTCGCCAGTCAAGTAATTCACATTGACGTGCTAAAAGCAGCCACTAGCAGTTAAGCTTGCATCCAGGGGCTGTGGTGAATGATCCTGACATCTTTTTGCAGGCACGGGCTCTGCAGGCTGAGAGCATTCAAGTTTCTCCTCTCGAGTGGGCAAGCAATCTATAGAAAATTAAGTCTGAAAAGCCATGAGAGGTTGTGAAAGGCAGCTTAAAGAGAGAGGCTCTATTGGGTGAAATTTCTTGTCCTGCACAAATTCAGGTTGAAAATTAAAGTGTTACTACCTTACTGGTAATTTAGAAGAAGTATTGTTTAAATGCAGTGAGACAGGATTGAACAAGGAACAGAGGATATTCAGTTCATAAAATCTATGGAGGTTTATATATCTGCTGAGCGAATGCTGTCCTTAAGGATGTATCAAGTTACAGAGGTAGGTAGATAAGGAGATGGCTCAGTGCAGAGTCTGTAATTCTGCTTAGTGGGTTCAGTCCTCACTTGCACTACTGTAGCCAGGAGTAACTCTTCCAAAGTCTAAAGCCCTGCCTTGCATGGCTGTTTGCACTTTTTGGCAGTGGGTGTAAAATGCTGCTGCAAGTTCAAAATCCTAGGGATTTCTGACTCGGTAGCAATTTAAATCTGCCTTGCTCTCTGTAGAGTAACTGTGGGTTTGCAGCAAAGTAGCACAAGCAAATAGTCTGGTCTTTTTTAAATGTAACTTTTTTTTTTTGTCTTGTCTCTTCTGACGGTCTGATACTGCCAGCCCTGTGTGGGAGCTCCATGCCCAAGATGCAGAATACCCTGCACGTATCTGGATATCTATAGGTACAGAGGCTGTGCAACATGGAGGTAGATAAACAATTTATTCTCATTAGTTAGAAATGGCCAGATAACTCATGAGTGGCAGAGCATAGTGGAGCCAGAGTCAATGATGCATGAGTGTACCAAAGCAGGGGGAAGAAAATTGTTTACCGCAACTTTTCAGACTGGCTGCTGTGCTGGATGGGGAGTTATGGTTGTACCATCTTGGGGGCTGCCTGTGCATGTTTTATTATGGTTGTTGTAAAACTTGTAGCATGGTGGGTTATTAGGAAGTGGTCTCTGGGTTTTAGTTTCTTGGTGGGTCACACCATCAGGGCTGCTGGAGCACTGCTTTGGCGCTCCTGCGAAAGGCAGACTTCAGAGCTGCCACAGAGATCAAGCAATAATTTGCTTATTTAAAATATGCATCAACTGATTAATACTTTAAGAGGTGCAATTGCTGTAATTACGAACTAGGTAATACAAAGCTGCCATTCATGTTTGACACTGACATTCTTCTCCGGTTCAGATAATGCCTATAGACACAAAGAGATAAACCAAGATCAGGAGTAACAGCTGTCTGACATTCAGGCTTCAGGTGTGAGGGTCCCCAGATGAAATGAAAGCCTTAGAGTATGAAATACCCCCCGTGACTCCAGAAACTCACAGCTTAGAGAAGGACCTATAACTCATCTCACTCTCTGTGCAATACTGCAGTCTGATGGCAGTTGGAGAGATGATATTCCTCTTGTCTTTCAGGACATGAATCTATGAGTTGAAAGGGAACGGCAGAGTGGTCCACCTGAGAGCTATTACCTAAAGCAAAGTTTAACCATATATTTTTAGCTCCAGATAGTTAGTTAGCACATTATTTTGCTAAAAAACCCCACACAACTCCCCAAAACCAAAACAAATTCCCCCCAAATCCCACACCACTTGGCTGAACCCCCCGGGTGCTTTCTCATACCCAACCCCCCAGCTGTTTGCATTCATCTGAGTTTGATGTCTTCAAACTGAGAACCACAAACCAGAGAATCGATATCATGTAGTGAGCACAGCACAGTATAAACAGAATCAATTAATTCCTTTATATGGAAAAGGAGCTGGAATCCAGCACATCCCCTCTCTCAGGCAGATTATAGCGATGAGAGAGTTTCCCTAAGCTGAAACCAGAAGCACCACCTTTCTGCATGCTTAACCTATAATCGTCTATAACATGCATGGAGATAAGTGAGATACAATTTTATTTACAAGAGTTCCATTATCTTTAATCAGGTTTTATGTAATTTCCTTTGTATCTGATTGTTTTAGTTTGAAATACGTAAAATGTTTCCTTTCCATGCCTGTGTAGCCAAAGGGTGGAGAATTCAGTTTAACGTTCACAAAAATACTCCATTCACAAGAGCTTTAACGCTGTGAATACTGAAAATAGGAATACATAAAACTTGTTTTCAGGGGGAAGAATTCTGAACCCTTTAAGCATCTTTCCCATGGCTGTGCCCTAAATTGCTCTGCAGACTAAACCAAAAATTTTATAAAACTAATATAATCCACAGCAGTAGGAATGAACAAGATGATAGAAACCAGAGAAAAGAGGTCTTTTTGAATAGGCTGTTCAAAAAAAACCACCAAACCAAAACAAGGTGCTGATGATGTGCTGCTTACAGCTTTCACCTGAGACCAGCTTTTTAGATCTTGATCCTGTAATATGCTAAAATTTGCAGAAGTTTAAAGAAGTAAATAGATCTTTGTAATCTTTATGAATTGAGCAACGCTGTGCCTTAGTAAAAGGATGTCTTTGCTGTCCTGAGAGCTGAAGGCAGTCAGCAATGCACAAAATCTGACAACAAGAGCTGCCTTTCAAAGCTTTTTGCCAGCAGGGAGAAGCAGCAGCTCATTGAGTCCGTCTAAATGCTTCATTGGAGTATGGGCTCCAAGCTGGGCACTTCAGTCCAAGGAAGAGATGGATCAATTAGTGAGAGAACAGAAACACGCTAATAAAACAATTAAAAACCCCTTAGATCTTCAAATACTGAGAGAATATTTTATTCTTTTAGGTTAAATAACTCTATGTAGTCTTCAAATATTACGTGTCTTGTTGCAGGATATGAGGAAATTATCTACTGCTATGTTCATGGGCTCAAATTGCGTTTGATGTTGCAAATTAGGAAAGCATTTTATGGGTAAGGATGGTGAAATGCTGGAATATGCTGGCTAGGGAAGTATCGTGGTCTCTGACATTTGAGATATTAAATAAATCAGCCAACTATCTGTCAGAAATGATGCAGCTGTAGCTGACCCTGCTTTTGGAGAGCAGGATGGATCTGATGACTCTGCATGGTGCCCTCAAGCCCTAATTTTCTGCAGCTCAGTCTGGGCATCTCAAGGCAGGCCACTGATATACACCTGGATTTGGAAAAAAAAAAATGCACCCCTACTTCACCGCCGAGCACCTCACAGGCATGACATGACCTGGGAACTGTGTTCCTGCAGACGTCTGCCTCTGATTTTGACACAGAGAACTCAAGCATGCCTCGTGCCTGTCTGATCTCTCTCCTCTCTGCTGTCTCCTGTGCTGGTGGCTCAGTCCCACCTGGGTTCAGCACTTTAGATCTCTCCCAACCCTGTCTGCTAATTGCCCAGCTGCAGGCAGGATGTCTCTCTTTTATAAGTATTCTTACTTATTCAAGAGCCAGTGGAATCTAAGGAAACCTTTACTGAGCAGAGATTATTTTTTTTCCACAGCTCTTAACTTGACAGATCTCCATGGCTATAGCTCCTTTTCACCACCTCACCTTCAAAGAGCAAGTTGCTGCCCAGCATGTGAAGGTGTTACTGCTGTTCAGAGGGAGGATTTTCCAGCATGTGATAAGTATTAAAGTATTTTTAAAAAATTTTTTCTTGTTAGAAACAGCTGGCGCATTTTGGCTGAAACTCCACAGTACACTTACCAAAGGTGCAAACCTGAGAAGAAAAAATTCTAGCTCGTAGGATTAAAGTTTTCCAGACCTATGAGCAATTGGGAGCAGCTTTTGTAAATGGAAGTATCAGTTAACCATAATAACTGCCAAATCCTGGGAGTGCCTAGAAGGTACATGTAATATATGGTGGCATGTGTAACATATGCCTCAGGTCTTCCTTTTGCCCAACCAGAGCCTTCTGGCGGTCAAAGCGCTGACAGCTGTGTTGCTAAAAGTCCAAGCAAAGAAAGTTTCCTTTCATTGTGTCAAAGCGCTGAAAGCTTTCCTATTTGCTTGTTCCCTAGCAGTACATCTTAGCTGTACCACGTACCAGAGTTGTCAACAGGTCAAACTGGATCCTGGAGCAGAGATACCAATGACAGCACCTTGATGCTTAGGTTTCCCTGTTACAACTCTTACTATATTGCTTTTGTACCTTCGGAAACACTTTGTAAACCCACCAGAGCGTAAGATTGACTCTCCCCACCCATTCCTGAGTATCAGTCTACCCATGTATAATTGCCTCCTTTTAAAATCCCTCTCATCTTAAATGCTGCTTCCTTCCATGGGTGTTTGGACTTTTGTTGCTTCTGGTGGCAGTGTGTCAGGATTGAAAGGCAGCTAATGGGGATGGATTCCCTCCTGCTGCTCGCTGGTGATAATGCTTTTTGGCTTAGGTCCAGGATTTGCTCAAGTGTTTTCATGTCCTACCATAGGTACAGAGCAGCCCCTGGGTTGTGAAAGCTACCTGGGAACATGCAGAAAGGACAGGCTGCCCCTGGGTCACCCGGGAGCTCATGTCAGCCTGCTGTGTGCCTGGGCAAGGGATCACTGAGCAGATTTGTTCCAGGGAAGCGTTAAGCTGTAGTGCTCAGCAGCATTTTGTTTTTCAAGAAAAAATGCTTTTGCTTGTATTGACCAGGATAGGGTCTCCTCTTGCCATCTGCCATGTGGCTTAATTGCTTCACCCAGCATTGATTAACAGCTGAGGATTTGAGATTCCTGAGAGATGCGGCGTAAATCCTTTTCTTCCTGGCTGTTGCATGTGGCATGCTGGTCATCACCACCATAACTCCCTGGGAGCAGTGCCAGTGATACCTACCATCGATATACACCTAGGTGCATAGCCCAGGGGTGTGAGCCTCTGTGGCCTGTGCTGTCCTTCGCTGCAATTGCATGTACCAGCAACAGTAAAACCCTGGGGACCTTCACTCATTTTCCTCTGGAACCTTAAATGTACAGCACCTTACACAGAGAGGTCCTGAGCCATCACAGGTCTCAAGTGGGTGATGTTTATTTTCCCTCTGCCTATTCCCTTTCCTAAAGAAGGAAGATCAATGGACTATTTCAGCTCACATGACCTCTGGGAATAGAGGATGCTGCCAGAGTATTTTTTTAAGAAAGGGAGGGGAGGAAGGGAAAAGGAATATAAAATATTCGAGGCTTAAATACAGCCTCTTCCATGACAACTCTCCAAAACCAATATTATCCTAATAAAATAATGTGGTGCTTGTATTCTTTTTTTTTCTCAACAAGGACTGTGAGTTCATTTGTTTGTTTTACATTGCCTGCTCAGAACAGTGTAGCTCTATGAGGTTAAAGAGATCCTCCGAGAAAGATCCTATTGATTTTAATTACCGAGAAACAGCCCACAGGGACAAAAGGACTTTGGCTGTTTATTTAGCCATCGCTGTGCTGCAGTATTGTGTAAGGAGAGATCAAATCAGTTGCCCTCATTATTACAATAATAATAAGGCAGAAAAGGTGCTTCAGGGCCTCAGGATTTTTTTTTTAAGAGGCAATAACCTCTACCACTCCTCCCACTAATAAAAGGCAGACTTGAGGAACAAGGAGCAATTACTATTAGTCAATATTAATTCAATTATGCTGCTGTTATTTATATCATGAAAAGGATTGTTTAATATTTTAGAAATATCCCAACCCAACCAGGGGCCACATCTGTTCTTTTACAGGTTGATTTTTATCACTGCTAAATGCACACTTGAAGGGTTTCTACCTCCTTTGGAAAGAAGTTAAAGTTAATCAGTTATTCAGCATGAACAGCAGCTAAACCATGTACCCAGTGGTACAATGAGTGTTTATAATAGCATCTGGGTTGAGAATACACCTACCTTGGTGTTAAACTGGAAACCCTCCAGGGATAAGCAAGTGTTACTTGCCTGGGATCTCTCCCCACCCATTCTGGACTAACCCTAAACTAGACTTACGATGATCTTGGCGAGAGCAGAAATCAGTCTGTTCTGCTTATGTTGCCACTTTTATTTTTTTGGAGCCTGTGCCTCCAGGTTTGTCTCGGCTCACTGACTTGGCATGAGTTGCCTCATGAGAATTTAGTATTTCCCCGTGGGTATTCTCTTGCTTAAATACTTTTTAGTGAATGCTTGATATTTTTGGCCAGAAGTGCCCAAACAGCCAAATTCCAGTGCTTTATGTGAACTGTGTTGCACACCTCACTTTTACCTTAAAGAAAAATTAGCCCATATTGCTGTTGGCACTGGTCATGTAAAACTGCACTTGAGGGATCCAAGAGCAATCCAGCTGATGGGTGTATGTAGGGGCTGGTTGTATAAAAGTCGGTGTTTTAACATGGAGGTGAGCAAAGCTGGAAACAATTGCTGAAGACAGAATTGGTCTTTCAAACACCTTGTCCACGCAATGTGTAGATGCACGTTGTTATTGGTACGGAAAAAATAATGGAGCTGCAAGTCATTGAAATGAAGCTGTAATTCAGCTGCGATCCGATCAGCTGTGGGAGCCCTTTGCTTGTTGAGGACTCTGCAGGAGGGCTTTAAAGAGAGCCCAGGGACAAGCAGTTTAGCTGTCAGCATCATTTGCAGCCTTCTGTGCAAAAGGCGTGGCAGAAGTTGACTCAATGTCTGTGCACCAGCTCAGCAACTAACTTCACACTGACGGGTTTTCTTTATTTTCCTTTAAATCGTGGCACTGGGAAAGGATCTCTTGGTTCTTTTTCCGCTTCAGTTGAAGCTTTTTGAACCTCAGAAGATGTCACATGTGGCTTTAGCTATGTGAGTCATCCTCTGGGCCACCAAATCTCTGTTTCACTGACTACTTGTGTGACTAATAGAGATCCCAAATATTTCAAGCAGAGTGGTTTCAGCTGGTAAGGTTAATGCAGCATAACACCAGGCATGTGTTGCAGGTCAGTCCATTGTTTAAATAATATGTTGTTCTGCTGATGGTGCTTCCTTAAATGTCCAAGGTTTGGCTAGAAGGCTACAGAGGGCGTGTTTCTGAGCTGAGAGATGCAGCATTGCCCCAGGATGTGGGAAAACTCTCCAGGTACAGGAGCTTTCCCAGTGGCTTGCTTTTTCAAGGTGGCTTAAAACAGTTGACTCAAAATATCTTAGTAATATCTTACCTATTTGTCAATGTATCAGTTTACAGTTTGACTAGTTATCCAAAATTGAGTGCATCAACTCAACTAGATTGTCTTTGCCATGCTAACTTTTTAACTGAATTTAACTGAAATAGTCTGTTCCTGGCTGGTCAGAGCCACTGTTGATAGTGGGGGTGGGAAGTAGCACAAATGGGTGTAGAAAGATAATGAGCAGCTAAAGCAAAAAACCCAAGATGGATTTAAAAATTGCATTTTAGGTCGTTAATTGCACCCCAGGCTTGAAGACTGCATGTTTCATACTTCCAGTTTTTCCAGCAAGAATGTAGACTACGAACATACTTCTTGAGATTTTCCATGGCCTGGCCCTGATGTACACTATTTCTGTTCTGTTCTATTTTGTGACATATTCTATTTCTGTGATTAACCCACACCTCAGAAGTTGTCAGTATAGGAAATCTGTGTCTAAGAAGAAAAGTAGAATAATTAAGCTTATTTTCAGTGTGATAACATGGAGGAAGGATGGATGATGACACTATTTTGGACTGCAGATACTGTGAAGGAAGTATCCTCTAATGAGGAGTCAGAATGAGCTGATGGAGAAGTAGCTGCAATTAGTAGTTTGGGAGAAATTGATTTCTAAGGAAAGATTAAGTCTTAAATGTATGGAGCAGAGACAAGCAAGTACAACATGCAGGATGTGTTGACAGTCTGTAAAACTGTATGTAAATATCACAGATGATCAGGGTTTATTCTATGAAAACTGGGAGTGTGAACTGGGCTGTTGGCTGTTTGTGTGGATATATCCGAGTATGCTTTTCTTGACAAACCTTTTTGAGCAGCCAGTAAACACTAGCTGAGATGCTGTAGCAGCATATAGCACAAGGTAGGATAACTGGCCAGGCATTTACAATGTGGTTTTTTTTATTTTGAAATTTGTACTGGGTTCACATATATTCTGAAGTTTCCAGGTATGGTGGTCTCCCTTTCCAGGTACCTGGAGCTAAGAGCTATGCTCCAGCTACACTGAGATTAACAAAGAATTAACCATAAATTGGACCATGACTTCAGGTAAAGTTCTTTCTTTTGTCTGTGGCTTAGCTCCCCACTGATAAACTGCATCCTCTCTGTTGTCTGTGTAAGTTTTAAACCTATTTTAAGTTCTTTCTTAGTAAGACCCATGAAATTATTTCTTTAGTGACCCCAACTCAGCCCCCAATGTGGAGGTCAGCCTTGGTAATGTTTCTCCAGTTCCTTCTCACCAGTCCCAAAGACCTGTTTGCCTTTTGTCCTCTTCTCAGTCCTTCTCTTATCTCCTGTTTCCCTATCTTTTCTTCTCTATGTCTATCTCTCTGTCTATTCCATCTGCATACAAAGTATGCCGATCTCTTTCATTTCATATATTCTGGATTTACTCCCCACTCTCTTCTTGTTCACCTCTGGTTTTGTCCTCAGCTCACATGAAGGGGGCATCTAGAGCTGCCACTTCAGCTTCCGCTCTCTGAAATCTTTCCCTTACTGCAGTACTTATCTTTTCAGTAAGTGTGAAAAAGCTGTGGAACTCATCGCTGCTTTGAGATAAAAGGGCTGTTGAAGGTCCAGAGAGGTCTCGTGTTGCCTCTATGCATGCTCCTTCCTAGTGCTCCTTATACATTAGCCAGCTTGCCTACTGCTTCCCGTATGGGGCTATATGTCAAAAACCCAGCCAAAGCCTAAGCATCATGAGCTCTTTTGGGCCTCTCTCCTAGATGTGGGGGTGTCTGAGAAATTTTCTAAGAAGTTTCTGGGAAATCGTGTGAAGCTCTCAGGTTTCTCCAGTATTTGCAACCCCCTTTTGTGGGCTAATTCTTACCTGGGTATATGAATATTTATATATCTTAGCTAGACACAATGTGAATTATACTGATTGAGTCTTGCAAGGGAATTTTTCTTGCTCCTGTGGAGATTCCCAGGTGGGGCTGAATCCGCAATGGATTTATAGCAGATCAGGTCATTATGCTTGGGTGGCTGTATGACAGTGTTGCAGAATAGGAAATCTTGCTGTTGAAAGCGTTTTAGAATCAGGAGGAGAGAATAAAAAGATTCTCTTGTTCACCCTCTTGGTCATGGCTTTTGGTTATGGTTATAGCTTAACATAACTACCCGTCAAACAACCATGTATTTTTATGATCGCATGTAGGGTGGTGGGTGGTTGCATAGGCACAAAAGATTTAAAGCTGTTCTCTTTTTGTTTTTTTTTTTTTTCTTCTTGAAAGCTACATTAATTGTTCTGATGTCTGAGCATCTGCCCGATACGCATTGTTTCCCCTGCAGACTGAGGAAGACAATAGCTAAATACAAATTTATTGAACAGGCAAGCTATAAACCCTGAAGTAAGCACAATATTTTAATGGAAATCATACTTTGTCAAAGGCGCATGTATCAAATTCTTTTGCTTGGGATTACAGTTCATCAGTACCAGAATTCATTAAAAATATCCCACCAAATTTACCCACTGCTTTGCTGTTTCTATATATAGCTTTTTTAGCTTTATAAATAATGGCTAATTGAAGGGAGGTGTGTACCTTTTAATATTGCAAATGCATGAAGTGAAATGTATTTTGTAAAGGCATTCACTTTTCTGTTAACTCATACATTCAATTTTCATTGGCAAAAACAGTCTTTAAATAAGTTTTCAGCTTTCATTGTATGTATTTTTACAGTGTTAACTGGCGAAAGCTGATTCATTATCTGCTGTCCTAAGTTTACCTACTCTCAATAACTCACAAGTTCAGGTCGTCCTGCAGTGCCTCCTTTCGCCTTCGCTCAGATACCATGTCTAACTGAATGGAATTGACCTGTTTAAGGCCTCTTCATTCCAACTAAATTATTTGATCATAGCCACAGACTTCTGTTTGGGGCAGTAATTGGTTGTTTATAAGAGCAGAGGAGAGCCACCAGCAGCAACAGCAGCGGCAAGACAATAGAGGCAAGGGACAAGCATGGAGGGCATGTAGACAGGTCCTGACAGACCACTGTCTGCTTGAGATAAGCAATGCAGATTAGTTATATGCACTCTATCGCACCACTGGGGCCTAATAATCCCCTTTAGCACTCATTCACAGTTATGCAGCAGAGAGAAAACTAATACGGGGGGAATCTGGTCCTTCTGCCTCGCCGCAAATCTCAGACACAGTTTCTGGAATCCGCAGGATTTTACCGTACAATTAGTTTTAAATGTCAATTTCATGGCGGCTCATGAGATGGAAAATAGAAGAATAGCAGGTAAAGATACCCATTGCAAACTAGATTATTTGAGAGTGAAAGATGGCTATTCAAGATGTGGCTGTCACTACTGCTTCCTGGCTTGGCAACGACAATGTGAACATTGAGGTAAAGGTAAAGGATGACAAAAATGTAACTTGAAGGGCTGAATTGCTGGGAAAAAAATGACATGGCATTTCTGTGCTGCTTGTGTACAGTGAGGAGATAATGTGGGTTTTAATTGATTTGCAAAACCTTGTTGCAATTATCATTGAACACAAGATGGTCGTGCTTGAGGGTGACTTGCAATGGCAGCAAGCAGGTGAAGTAGTGTGCAATACACTGGGTTTGTCCTGTTAGAGGTGCACGTGTCTTTTCTGTTACCACTGGTCAGGGTCTAAAGGAGACTGTAGATGCTGGGATTTCATTAAGAGAGCACCATGTTTGCATTCAAATTTTGAATTAAGTAATTTTTAACTATATGAACAAAGAATAATCTATTTGCAGAAGCAGAAAAATGCCAAAATAAGGTTTATTTTAGTTCAATTCCCTTGTGCAGAGAGTAGGAGAAAATACAAGATCACATACTATTTCTCCACAGCCAGCCCTAATTCTAGCACTGTTGTTTTGATTGCTTGACTTTGCAACATTAACAACTTTATTTTAAATGCTCACCCAACATGAGCATAATCACATACATCTGTCAGGTGGCTTCTTTCAAAGCCCATTTGATGAAAGGGGAGAATCACACTGTTTGTCACTGGCTGTTGATCAGACCTACATCACACCCAGGCAGACACAGAAAACCCGGCCACATGAAGGCTCCAGCAACACAAGTTAGGGACGGTGACCACCCACCTCCTATAGACACAGGTCATCCCAATGCTACAGATCCAATGACTTTTCTGCTGCGCTGTGCTGTCCTATGTTCTGCACAGGGAGAATGTAGATAGAAATTGCTTTCTGAAATTATTATAAATTTTGAAGTATATTGACTCTATATTTTTTTGTAAATTGATCTGGATTGCTAAGTATTTCCAGGGTGTTCTCATATTGTCAAGTCACTTACATGGAGATCAAGGTCTTTTCTAGGAGCAACTGCTTTTTGAAGTCCACCAAATTACTAGAAGGTTCCTACTAATTTTATTTTCAAATTAAAAGCCTGCGATTTGCCAAGAGACTGGTTTTTGTTCTAGTCTGAGCCAGTGCACGGAAGGAGAGAGAGGAAGAGAATGCATAGACTGATATTAAGACTGACAGATTCTGGGATGTTTGCTTGAATCCCAGAAACACAGATTAGGGGGACGTGGTGCAGGTAATGGAATCAAAAGATTGTCATAAATGTGGTTGTCGTTAAGCTGTGCCACTCATTTAATGGATAACAATCCCTCTCAGTGTGACATAAATATTTGCTGGTATGCAAATGGGTAAGAAATACTTTTCTCCAGAAGTGTCAAAGTTTTAGTGGTGCAAAGAAAGTGACTCTGGCTCCTGAGATTTTCAAGCCCCGCTTCTTGAAATCTAGCAATTCTTTATGCAAACAATCATGAAAGCTGACTGTAGGCACCAGTGGGAAAGGAAATCTCATCTCAAACCACTTTCTTTAAAAACATTCCTACTACTCAAGGTGATGATTTTCAAATTTTTCAGTTTACAGTTTGTATTGAAAAAAAGAAATCAGATTATCATCCAGAAACCAACAAAAGGATCCACGCTGCATTATTGCACTAGTGACAAAGTGCTGCACCTTACTGCTAATGACATTGCTAATGACATCTTTATTTTGATGTCCACTTACTCTTTTTATTAGCAGAGATAAACTTTCATGAGCCAAAACTCCTTTTGTGTCTTCAGCACGTTTGGTGTCTTTTTACACTTCCTCCCTTCTGTATCCAGTGTGGAATTAGGAACATACGGAAAATTCGCTTTTCTGAGTCTCTGACTAGTAATAAAGTAAAACACCTGCTTGTGGTGCATATAGGGTACCTACTACATAGTTAGTGGTGGTAAATATTTTTGCTGCACATAATGGCTTGTTCTCCCAAAAGACTCCCCATTGCTCCTCCCCTTTAGCATTTTTGTGTCTTCCTGCTGTTCTGTTTTGGCTGTGTCCAGCCCCATGGGGTTTTTTGACATGGTATGCACGCTGCCCAGGCATTACTGAGCATGGGTTATCTTTCTTCCCTGATGAGAGGTAAGGTCGTAGCTGCTGGGCTCACGAGGATGCACAGTTTCTGACATGTATTACTGTAACTGTGTGCATTTTTTTTTGGGGGGGAGGGGGAGGGTGAGTAATGGAAACTGCTGACCTAAATATTTGGAATCATCTTCTCTATTTAAGCAATACCGTTTTTAATTTCCTGATTAGTGTGCTTGATCAATCTTTGCCATGAAAGAATTCTTGCAGACATCTTTTTCTCTTCAATATTGTGTGTGGGAATTCTCTGTTCCCAATATCCCACTCATGTGCTGCACAGCTCCCTTTCCACATGCATCTCCAAGAAGTCCTGTATTACTGGTGTGAATCTCACATGCAGTATGGAACCTGATTTGGAAGGGCCATAAAAATTTTGTGGGACATAAGACTTGCACGCAGAAGGCACTTTTATTGAGTTTTCTTAGTTAGTTATAGGAGCCTCAAAACTCACCAGTAAGGGACAGAATCCTCAGCCGCTGTAAATCCACATAGCTCTGTTGAAATCAGCAGGGCTTTGCTGCTTTACACATCTGCTCCATGGTTTTTATCTGGGAATTTTTTTATTCTGCATTGCCAGCCAGAGAGTTATTTTGCAAGCAGGCTGTAAAGCACAGCAATGTTTTTGACTCCATCTACGTGTCCTGTATTTGTTATCTAATTGCCAATAGACCAAACTGCAAAGGGACTGTATTTTTCAGCTAAACGACCTGTAAGTAGCAGGAAATCTTATGCTCTTACCTCTTTGGCCAAGACAAGAGCATCCACATTTTACATAATGAGAGAAATCAACTGTTCTTTATCAGTGCTTTCTGTGCAATTGCAAATCTTTAAAGCCTAGCTGCTGCTTGGATTTAACAACTGCATCCCAGCCCTCCATACATCAGGAACATGCAGGTCGCTTTTACATACAACTGCAGTGAATACCATTATTTGTAACTAGACTGAGCTAAAATTCAGCCTCAGATGTTCATGCAGGGATCCCTGGCTGCTCAGAGGGAGCAATGTGCTTCTGTTGAACAGGGGATTGCAAGACTTTATTTGACTTCGAGATCTGTATTTATTGTTTTGTGAATTACAATTAAATGATAAATTAGTGATATGAAGACAATTTACTGTGTCTCTGGTCACCCCAGATTTCTGGGTGGTTGCAGTCTCTGCAACTATATGAACGGCAGAACATAAGTCCTTACTCATGTGCTTTGTTGTGGGTTCCTCGGAAGCATCTCTCAGGCTGCAGCCCCAATTTCTTATCCATAACTGGCATTTCTTATTTGGACATGTGAGCAGAACCAATTCCCTGTTATTTCACTGTGTCTTCCCCAGTGTGTTCAGTCCCACCTATTTAAGGTGTTGCAGGAGTGACCTGCAGGACAGGTACGTTTTCCTCCTGGGAATCCATTTGGAGATGAAAAATTGCATCTTCTCAGTCCCACACCCGATGTCAGACCCCAGTCAGAGCTCTGTCTTGCAGATGAGGAATCTTGGAGGTATAACAGAGGACATGCTGGGACTTCTAATGAAATAATAACCATTACAGCTGTTAACAATTATTCTTATTACTACAGTCCATTCAGATGAATACTTGTTCCAACCAGGTTTCCATTTCAGCAAGATTCTTGCCTGCCTGATTTGGTGGGGTGTCCTGCTGCCTTTTTGCACCTTAGAGAATGTTTGGTGTCCCCTGGCTTATCCGCTTCTTTAGAGGGGCAGTTGAGCTTAATGTTCAATCTAGTTTGTCTAATTATTCAAGTGTGGGCTCCTAATAGTGCAGATTAGTCAGATCAGCAGGTGAGCTTCAAATAAAAAATACAATAATTTATATCACATTGGCCAGTCTAATCAACACAGGCTGATAACATCTGCTTTACTCTGTGCTTTTGTATTGTGAATCAAATCTCCAAATTAAACCAAACCATTTCTAGAAGTCATATTATTCTAGAAGTCATTTAGCAGCCCTTCTGAGCTCTCACAAGATCCCTAGAGATAGAAAGCAATATGTGTTCCTTTCAGTTAAATTTATTTTGGTTTTCAAGTGAAAGAAAGCCCCAAGAAATATGGAAAAGCCTTAAGCTGTCTTCAGATGTAATATGTCTGGCTATGCCATAACTAAAATGTAAATATTCACCATGTCCTTTTTCCCTTTTTTTCCCTTTGTGTTTTTTAACTTTTTCTTTTTGTTCCCTTTTTTTCCCCCTATTACTGTAGTAACTTCCAGTAATGTCCGATATAATACAGGTCACTCCATCACAAAGGATTTCTTTGCTCTCGTGTCCTCATCTTGGCTTGAAGTTATATGCAATGCAGCCTCTTATTTTGATTTTGCTTTTCAAATAATTAGGTAGTTTTTATTTTCAAGTAGGGCCAAATAAGTACTACTGGCTCCTGAAGCAGGTGGGATGAATTTTATACAGTTCTATAGTTCCTATAGGATTTTACTCTGCTGCCCTCCATTAGCTTTGGAGACAGCTCCATCTCCTGCATCATCTGCTTTGACACAACACATGTCTGCTACCCAAAAGAGCAGTTTCTGGCCATTGCCTTCATCCTGAAATTTTAGGTGACTTCCTAGTAATCCAGGATTTAAACTGTGGGGTATAGAATCATAGAATCATTTAGGTTGGAAAGGACCTTTAAGATCATCAAGCCCAACTGTTAACCCAGCACTGCTAAGTCCACCTCTAAACCGTGTCCCTAAGTACCATGTCTGCACGTCTTGTAAATACCTCCAGGGTATACATCTGCTTCCCTGGGCAGCCTGTTCCAGTGCTTGACAACCATTTCAGTGAATCTAGAAGGTAAGGACTGACCTTTCCAACTCCACTTCTATGGAAATGTACTGAACAGGGGGTAGTTTCTGCTGAGCCTGCCAGAAAGTCGTTTAGATGTGGGTCTCACCGACATGAGCGCAGTGCAGAGTCCCACCAGGTACCTTGAAGCAGGACCTTGAAGTTGCTCAGGAGCTGCTTTCTGGTCTGCTTGTAGTGTGATGAAGAGCACAAACAAGGGGCATTGATCATCATCTGCCAACATGTGGCAGTGTGTGCTGCCAACCCGAGATGACGGGAAGTATAATTACTGGATGCTGCTGAGGTTTTATGTAGAACTGATATTAATTATCTCATTGTTACCTTGTGGTTCTTATATTAATTTGTTACATGCACCTCTCTTTTTCTTATTTCTTATGCCACTGTGAACACTAGAGGCCAAGACATCTTTTGTAGCATTTTTATGATACCTACTCTACTTGTTGCTGTAGTACAGCCAATTGATGAAGTCCATCATATAATTCATGGCATGAATGTCTTGCCTCCACTAGATTACTTGGCTTTTAAATGTTTTTATACACAAGCTTACTCTCATTTGATTTGTCTGATATGTTATAATAAAGTACATAGTAAAGAATGGTGAAGAAAGAATTTGAATACAGAATTTGGCAGTTCAACATGACACAGGATGATTTCAGCTGAAAGCAAAACTTTTCCAAGGTGAAAACTCTCATGATATGGTCTTTATTCTTGATCATTCAGCTAATCTTTAGTGTTCCCTAGAAAAGATTATTTCACAGAATTTACATTTGTCTTATATATTCATAGTGGTTTCCACCAAAATGCTTTATACTTTTACTTTTCAAAACCCTCTTACGGATATGGCAAGTAGTACTACCAGTTTCATAGGTGGGAGGGCCTCATGCTGAGAGAGTGAAATGATTTGGCTGTGGCAAGTCAGCAATTATCTGATGTGAGGGACTTGGTCCCTGGCCTTTTGCCTGATGGCTTGGTACCTTGACCATTCTCATGGTTTCAGCTGGGATAGAGTTGATTTTCTTTACTGCAGCTGGCACAGTGCTGTGCTTTGGACTTAGTATGAAAACAGTGTTGATAACACACAGATGTTTTAGTTGTTGCTGGGCAGCGCTTGTACTAGTCAAGGACTCTTCCAGCTTCCCAAGCTCTGCCGGGTGTACAAGGAGCCGGGAGGGGAGGGGGCACGGCCAAGAGAGTGGATTCAAACTGGCCAAAGGGATATTCCATACTATATAACATCATGCCCAGTATGTTACCTGGGAGGAGCTGGCCAGGGGAGGGAGGCAGCAACTGGGGCTTGGGGACTGGCAGCATCCGTCGGTGGGTGTGAGCGGTTGTATCGTTTGTGGTTTCTTTTTTTCCCTTTTTCCTTTTCCTTTTCATTACATTATCATTATTATTATAATAATAATTATTATTGTTATTTTATTTTAATTATTAAACTGTTCTTATCTCAACCCACAAGTTTTTTATTTTTTGCTTTTGCTCCTCCTGTTCTCTCCCCCATCCCACAGGGGTGGGGGGAGTGAGTGAGCGGCTGCATGGTGTTTAGTTGCTGACCGGGGCTGAACCACGACAACCATAGACATCAGCTCTCAGCAGCAAAGACCAGCAATGAAGCCTGGTTCCCATTTCCCCGTGACAACCTCTTGGCAGTACTCTGCTGTTCTGGTCAAGCCAGTGTTCCTGCTAATTCTCCATTTCCTAGAGAAGCCAACTATGTGGGAAATTGTGAAGAAGCAAAATACTCTTTACAGTATTTGCCTCAAGCACCGATTTCTTGCTTTAAAAAAATGGATCCACTTTCTCGTAGTAAAGTCACATGATTATTCCATTCCCCTGCCCCTCAATTTAGATGTATATGGATTTTCATTGGTATAGTACCAGATAAGGGTGATTGCTTTCCTGCCTACTGTAAGAAGTGATAATTATATAATAACAGAATTAAATTAATGGCTTTAATTGTTCTCCAAATTCTGAAGGAAACTAAAATAGTAGAGTGATTGTATTTTACTGTGTATTTCATTGCTAGGTGAATAACTTGCAACAGGGGATTATCTCCTTTTAATTTCTAATATTTTGATCTCTCTATACTATGTTAAGACAAGGAAGGAAATAAGATAAGATAGGTGAAAATCCTAGTTATTGCAGGGCAAGCATCAAGTCTAAGGGTACAGCTTTTGGGGGCCAGGAAATGAAATGTGTTCACAGTTTTGTTGGTAATTTATATTGCTGCAGAGATATTTGAGCTCTTGGACTGAAAGAGTTTTTCAAACTGAATATGAATGTGATAGAAGAAAATCCCAGGAACTCCTCAGGAAACGAATTCTGAGTAAATGTCCCAGAGAGTTCCCACATTCTTTTTATGTCCAGCAGGTAAATAATAGTTGCAAAACACTGGGGGCCACAATGTATTTGTTTCAAAGGTCTCTGAATTTTTTACAAGCAGAAGGTTTTGCTGAAAACATGAGGATGCGAATTTCAAAGCTTTTGCAACAGGGTCAACAGAGAAGGGACATGTTCTGTATATTAGCAGTGATGCAACTTAGAGACTTGGGCTAAATTTTAGACCCAAGTCCATTTTGTGCATCACTCTTGAGGTCAGCAGGACTCAGGCAAATACAAAATGCACCACGTGGCAAATGCTTTTACTCGCTATGTGTCGAATGGAAAGCTTATTTCATAACAGGCCTGGATCAAGAGCTACATGTAGGTGTTATCTCTAAAGCTTAACTCACCCATTCAGCACAGGCAGATTGCTTTTAAACTCAAGAGAAAGTGAGTAGCTAGGGAACTGGGGAAGAATATTCATTTGTTTTACAACCAAAGGTGCCTTTATCTTCAGATACTCAAATGTGAAAGTATATTTGTCTCCCACCAATGAAATATAATATTGGTGTCACCTCCAAGAAATATAGTGTAATGTATTGCTTTTTGTTCTGTTTTGCACTTTATGTAAACATGCAAACACCCGTGACATCCCGCTATGATGGCAGCCAGTAGACTAAACACTTACCCTCGCTGCTGTTGTGTAACCATGGGCAATTTATCTAAGTCTCACCTCTCTTAAAACACTTTTATCAAAATTGGCGGTCAAACAGCACTGAACCATGGTGGCCTCAATCTTAAATGCTGTGGTGCAGATTTTAATTTGGGAAAGATTAATGCACTCTCAAGTGTTAATGCCACAGCTTTCTGTTATCTACATTGATGGGTGTCAGCTAATTTCTGCAGAAGGATTGTAAAGCAAACTGTGCATGTTGATGTTTCAGAAACCTAAGCTCCAGAATGGCTAGATAATAGAGAGGGGAATGGAACTATTTTCTCAAATTTCTTTTAAATTAGAAAATGTTTCCCCTGTCTTTCTAAAGCTGAGCCACCGAGTCAATTCCACTCAAGCTGATTCTTGAAGATATAGGGAATATTTCATTTAAAGGAGCAGTAAAAGTGTCAAAAGATACTTTATCAAGGTCGCTTTTAGATTGAAGATAACAACCCATCTTATAACAAATATAGACCCCTATAGGAAGCTTTGTAATTTCCTATACTGTAAAAGCTCTTAGTCTCTGTCTCCATCATCTCTCATGGATTTTTCCCTTGTCTGGCCACATATAATATCTTAATCAACATAAGCCCTTTTTTCATTTAATAAAATGACAATAGCTGGTATGCTTTGACTGGTTTGTTTTTCAGCTTCATACAGTTTAGCAAATAAAGCTGGAGTTCGGTCTGCTTTTTGAGTAGACTTTCCTAACCGTGAAGAAGATGTCTGTGAAAAAGATGTTGCACAATAACTAGGAAATTCTATTTGTACAGACTAATTTACACAGGAAGAGGGGGGGAAATGCAATTAAGCTCATAAAACTTGCTCCAGCAATGATCCAGGTCAAGGGGCTAATAGTGAATTGCATGAATAACAGTCACTCACCCAGTCACATTAAACAGTCTTGATAATATAATCCAAAATAGCCAATTATTTGGAGTGTTATGAAAAGGTCCTGTTGTTATTTAACAATCGTTTATATGGGAAATAGTAATAAAGGGTATATGGTAAAAAAATAATTTTAAAGGGATTAGTTGCAATTCAGTTCACAGTAAACTGTTTTCACGCCAGAGGGATGAAAGAGCAATGCTATAGAGGAGAGTGAATTGCATATGATTTAGCACTGATTTTATATGTTCAACCACAAACATACCCCTCATTTTATCATAGCGCTAAGGGGAAAATATATTTGACCAGGATCATCTTAAGTTCTTTCCCTTCTCAAGGATGATGCCTTCTTCAGCTTTAAACGGTCAAATTAAATTTAAACATTTTCTACCAATTTGTTTTCCTCTGCTGCAGTTTTTTTGTGCACTTTGGACAGCCTCTTCTCTGAGCCTGTGAGCTAGGCTGGCAGACCAGGCACCACCTGCTCCCTTCCGAAGACAGCCCTCCCTAAATGCATAAGCACTATTTTTTCCTTTTCCATCTCCATTGTTTCACCACATGGTATTTGTAGCTGCCCTTGCTGGTAGTTCAGTTCTTCCCCATGCCAGTAATCCAAACTGTATGAAGAGAGTGAAAACACTTATGATGTGGCTTATTGTTAGTAAACTTCTCTAAGACCCTTGTTTCCTTAGTGTCTGTGCTCTGGAGCAGCTTCATGGAGAGTTTATGACCTTTGGAAGAAGGGCAGGCAATGCAGGAAGACTATGAGGGTGTCATGAGGGTTATGCAGGGAGGAAATTAGAAGCCACAAAGCCCAGCTAGAACTTAACCATTAGCAACAAAAGGAGGGCTAAGGAGATCTTCATCCTTTATTGGATGCAGGGGGAAACATAGTGACAAAGGGTGAAGAAAAGGCTGAGCTACTTGATGTCTTCTTTGCCTCAGTCTTTAATAGTCAGGCCAGTTTTCTCCAGGTACCCAGCCCCCTGAGCTGGAAGACAGGGACGGGGAGCAGATTGAACCCCCCATAACCCAAGGGGAAGTGGTTAGTGATCTGCTACACCATTTAGAGATACACAAGTGTATGGGGCCAGATGGGATCCACCCAAGGGTACTGAGGGAGCTGGCAGCAGTGCTCAAGGAACCACTTTCAATCCTTTACCAGCAGCCCTGGTTAACTGATGATGTCCCAGTTGACTGGAGGTTAGCAAATGTGATGCCCATCTCCAAGAAGGGCCAGAAGGAGGATCTGGGGAGCTACAGGCCTGTCAGCCTGCCCTTGGTGCCGGGGAAGGTTATGGAGCAGATCATCTTGAGTGCCATCACGTGGCATGTACAGGACAACCAGGGGATGAGGCCCAGTCAGCATGGGTTTATGCAAGGCAGGTCCTGCTTGACTAACACGATCTCCTTCTGCGACAAGGTGACCTGTTTAGTGGATGAGGGAAAGGCTGTGGATGTTGTCTACCTGGACTTTAGTAAAGCCTTTGACATGGTTTCCCCCAGCATTTTGCCGGAGAAACTGGTTGCTCACGGCTTGGATGGGCGTGTTCTTTGCTGGGTAAAAAACTGGTTGGATGGGTGGGCCCAAAGACTGGTGGTGAAAAGAGTTAATGTTGCTCCCCAGGACTCAGTGTTGGGGCCAGTCTTAGTGACTTTATCAACCATCTGGATGAGGGAATCGAGTGCACCCTCAGTAAGTTTGCAGATGACACCAAGTTGGGCAGGAGTGTTGAACTGCTTGAGGGTAGGAAGCCTCTACAGAGAGATCTGGACAGGCTGGATCGATGGGCCGAGGCCAATTATATGAGGTTTAACAAGACCAAGTGCCGGGTCCTGCACTTTGGTCACAACAACCCCATGCAACATTACAGGTTTGAGGAAGAGTGGCTGGAAAGCTGCCCAGCGGAGAAGGCCCTGGGGATGTTCATCAACAGCCAGCTGAACATGAGCCAGCAGCGTTCCCAGGTGGCCAAGAAGGCCAACAGCATCCTGGCTTGTATCAGCAATAGTGTGGGCAGCAGGAGTAGGGCAGTGATCGTGCCCCTGTGCTCGGCAGTGGTGAGGCCGCACCTTGAAAACTGCATTTGGTTTTGGGTCCTTCACTGCAAGAAAGACATTGAGGTGCTGGAGCATGTCCAGAGAAGGGCAATGAAAGTGGTGAAGGGTCTGGAGAGCAGGTCTTCTGAGGAGAGGTTGAGGGAACTGGGGTGGTTTAGCCTGGAGTAAAGGAGGCTGAGGGGAGACCTTATTGGTCTGTACAACTACCTGAAAGGAGGTTGTAGTGAGGTGGGTGTTGGGCTCTTCTCCCAAGTAATGAGCGATAGGATGAGAGGAAATGGCCTCAAGCTGCACCAGGGGAAGTTTAGATTGGATATTAGGAAAAATTTCTTCAGTGAAACTACAGTTAAGCCCTGGAACAGGCTGCTTGGGGAAGGGGTTGAGTCACCATCCCTGGAGGTCTTTAAAAGACATGGTGCTTAGGGACATGGTTTAGTGGTGGACTTGTCAGTGTGAGGTTAATGGTTTTTTTCCCAACCTAAACAATACTATGGTTCTATGGTTCTATGATTCATCCTTCTATTGTGTGTGTGGCATAAGACAGTGCCATAGGCTCCATTTTAAAAGCAGCAGGAGAGAAGGAAATGGCACAATCTGTGTGCCAACAGCAGAGCTCTATTTACTGCAAAACTCTTTTCCCTAAGACCATGAACTTTCTGCTTTGGTTATAGCAAGTAATACAGGGGTGGATAAGTGGGGAGATGGTGGAGCTGTGTGCTGTCTAGGCAGGGTAAAGGAGGTTTACCAGGAAAGGAGTGCAAGAACAGTGCTCATTTTAACTCTGGATTCCGAGTTCAGTATTTCCTGACTTTAAAATCTGTTTATTTTAATTAATTATTTTCCTGCATGAATATTTAGAGGTATTTATTGCTTCTTGATCCTAATCACTTTCAGTTCAATTCCACATTAACAAAGTTTGTGGGTTTTTTTAGAATTACCTCTGCTTTTGTTGTGGTTCACATAACTCTCTCGGTAAGGCAACTTTCAGTAAGTATTTTATCAAATTGCATGACTATATGTGTTTCATGTTATTAATTAGTGATACAAAAAATAGATTGAAGGTTGACAGCCTCACACTTCCCTTTTCTTTGTCATGTTCTCATGGAGTAAAGGTTCGCAGACAACCTTTCTGTAAACATCCCTTGTGCCATAACTTACAAAAAGAGAATTGTATTCATCTGTTGACTAAGAAACAACCAAAAAGGGCCAAAATGCCAAGATTGTTTGCCTGTAAATAGGGATGTTCATTATTAGAGAAGTCAGATGTCTAATCCTGCATTGATTCTCTGCATACAGGAAGGAGGTTTTGCAGCTTAGTGCTACATTTATAGTTTTAGTTTTTCTTCTGACCCGTGCGGACCTTCTGGTTGCAATATAACTGCTCCACCTTGGCTTCCAGATGGTAATATTAAGATAACAGTGGATTTATTTCTCCTATCTGCTGTCCTGCTTTTTTAGAGCCTTGACTCTGAAGTTCACACCACGTAAAACAGACTTTAACATCCTGAATCTGTTCGGACTTTGATATGATTGATAAACAGACATTTATTTAGATCTTAGAGCATGTCTACACCAAGTAGTCTTTTGTTACTTGAAAGCCAGGATAGCTCAGCCATAATAAAAGGGTTAAGTTAACCTGCACAGACCTATGTGGCACCACTCTGTGCCACTGATGTTAAAAACCAGAATATTTTATACTAGTTGTGATCTCTTCCCATTGCCCCACAGTCTGTAGAATAGATGTCCTCCTACAGTAAGATTGCAAACTCTTTCACCAGGGAGCTTCTTTGATGGCAAGTATGCCAAGTCTGTTACAGTATGACCATGGTCTTGACAGTCGCAGTCTAGCACTACAGAGTGATAAATGGTAATAGCTGGTGATCAGCAGCTCTTTTGTCTTCAGTATTTGGAAAGTCTTGATTTTGTAATCTGAAGTTTGAAGGTTTGGTCCAGATTTTGTTTTTATTCTAAGACATTTGAGAGCCTTCAAGGAAGATGGATCAAATGCACCTCTCTCAGGGCCCCAAGTGTAAATCGATACAACACTGCAGAGTTTAAGTGGAATTGCATTGGTTTGCTGCTGCTGTGATCTGGACAAGAACATGTGTCACTTTGAAACATATTACTACTGATAATAAATTAACTACAGCATATTTTGATATTATTCCTGCATTTACCCTGAACTATGCTACTGTGTAAAAATGAGTACTACCCTTTTCTGGAGAAAAATTCATACACGAGCTTCGAAGTGTGGACATTTGGTGCATGACTGTAAACAGTCTGTGTGACTGCATGGGTTTTCATAGTTTTGCTTGTGCGTTGAAACCATCTATTCTGTCACTGTGTTCCTGTTGCTTCAAATATGCATGGTACAGCTTGTCATAAAATTCTGACTGAAATTAAACCATGTGTGTGTGGTTAGGGAGACATCTGTTAATTGTTCATGAAATTAATTGGATGGTGACTATCTAGTTGAGTTTTCATTGGATTTATTCCTAGGGGCTGTAATTGCTAGTTTTGTAAGAGGTGTCCCACAAGCAGGCTATTTTTAAAAAGAAGAAAAAAAAACCCACTTACATGTATCTCCAGTCAGCCTATATTTTGGTGTTGAATAGGCAATTTTAAAAATGGGGTTGTAGCAACTCTTCATATCAAAGTGAAATGCTTGTTTTTCATACAGGAATTACAGAGTGTAACATAATTGGGCTTTCTGAAATGAATTCAGCATCTCTCAAAGAACAAAATCATTGAGCCTGCCGACTAAATTTAACAGCCTAATAGAAATATGCAGGTGAAGGTACAATTAATTTTAATTACTAGACTATACATTGTTAGTTGCACAGCCATGAGTAAAATTAAAATGGCAATCACAATTAGAAAATTGCAACCTCATTGTGCAACAAATTAGTCACAAATTAAAAGTCCAGGAACTATTATACATCCACTTTATTGCTTTATGACCATTATTGCCCTGATACGGATTTTATTTCTGTAATGTCTTGTCCACCTCTTTACACCTTATCTTTGTTTAGGATCTCTGGCTCCTTCCCAGATTGTGAATCTATTAGAAGAAATAATATAGGCTAGAGGGATATGACTCCCTGTTCACTCTTGGCAGAAACTTGTAAGTGGCCCAGTCCTGCTCGCGGGTGGCTTACAAAACAAGGTTTGTCGTGGGATTATTTCAGTGAGGCTTCCAGAGCAAAGAAAATAGTGTTCAGGGGGTAATAGCTGAGGTCTGTATGAGACGTAACCCTTTTAGAAAAGGTCAGGCCAGTTAAAGAGGGGAATCTAGAGGGAATCTACATTGGTGTAAGTTAGACTGTCTCTTACCCCTCCCCTCTGGCTGGGCACACTGATTGCCTGTATGGAGAATTTTAGCTACAGGAGCATTTATGTTATAAGACCCATTTTTAGCTGTTCTCCACATCAGTTTATGAAATGAGATTTAAAAATTATCCCATTTTTGCGGGCTTGGTGATGGTTGAAGCTGTTTTTGTTCTGAAACATTTGAGGAGCCATCATGTAGTGGCTGAGCTGAAGTGGTAGCTGTAAACACCTGAAATTCAGCACCCAAAACCACTGCAGATGTTCTGCAAGACCACATCTGCCTGCTGTCCCACATCTGGAAACCAGTGTCTGCACCTACCTGGAACCAGCAGCTTATCTGACCAGCTCTTCACCTGCAGGTAAGTACTATTAGTCCAATAGCAATCACCATTGCCTTAGTGCTATCTTAAGTACTTTGCAGGGAGGTGACTCTAAGCTGTACCAGATACCAGGATGGCTCTCATGCAAAACTGAGGGGTCATGGAGAGGGCTAAAGTAACTTCAGTCCCAAAATCTCCAATTCTGTTCAAGATGCATCAGAGGAGCGAAAAAGAGAAATTCTCATACCAGCGTCTGATTTATGCACTCTGCATTTGGCCGGGTCCCTCCAGTCCTCCTGAGGAAGGCCAAGGCAGAGGACTGCATACATTAGGGCTGGGAAGAACAGTACATAGCAAGATAATGAATCAGTGTTCATGGTGAGGGGAGCTGGGGAAGAAGTTTAAGAGCATACTGTTGAACCCTAGCAGGATCTTTGTTCTCCACACGGTCTCAGCTCTCTGGGGTCTTTTCTAAAATCACCAGTGTGTAGGCCAGCTTGTGTGAGCCCCATGAGGGGCTTTTGCAGTGCTTGGAGAGCCAAAATGCCATTTCAAGGATACAATTGAATGGCTATCAGAGGGTAATGATGTTTAGTCGCTACCAATTGGGACTGGATTTTAATTGATGACCCAGAGGTGAAAGTCTTTATATTCCATTACCCGCTCTTGCCCGTATTTTCCTCCTGTGATCCTTTTTGCTGTAATGCAAATACTTTGAGAAAGTGAAATTAAAGTGGGACTGAAGATATGCAGCTGTTTTGGGGTGAGAAAAGATATGTTTGCTCCCTGGTTATCTTTCCATATTTAAGGCCCAACAGGGACTGCTTAGTACAATCCCAAATTCTGTTGTCTGCTGTTAAAGTGGAACCAAAACACAGTTTATTGAAAAATAACTGACTTGATTTTTAACTGCATATTGTTGGTTGCAAATTTCCATAGAATTTTGCTTCATATTTACATTGTTCCCCTGTTCCCAACAGGAAGGATTCCCTTTTATCCCAAGCAAAACTTATCTTTGTTTGCTAAATCAAACACTGAAATTTCCCTCATGCAGTTCTGGGAGAGGCCAGAACCTGCGATTTACTGTATATTTATGCAGCTCCTAGCATGTGATTGCACAGAGCCTTGTAGGGCTTGCCTCAGAAAGCTGAGGAAAAAATAATAATGTGATTAATAGGTAATTCATAAGAATTTCTCTTAGAAGTCCTAGAACTTTCATATTATCAGTAGTTTTCCTATCTCAGAACTCCCAGAACTTTAGAGTTTCTTGATAGGCTAATAAGGATGATTTTTCTCTTGAAAATGTAGGGCATAAAAACGAAATGCCAACTTTAGATATATTCTAAATATTTGGACATATTCTGTATGGTCTGTGTTTTGAATGATTTCTATAGCAGTGAGTATATAAGATTAGGGGAACAACTGTCGGTACCACTGGCTGATATCCATTTAATACCACATGTTCTTTAACTAGGAAAAAACATGTGTTGTTCCTTCAGTGTTAACATTTGTAGTACTATACAGATACCTCTTTTATGACTCTGCATTTCAAAAGAAAGTTATCACCTCAGTTTCTCTGTCTGTAAAACAGGATTCATGATAAGTCAAAATACGTGCTCATGCCCATGAGACAACCTTGCAAGAGAAATAGGAATATTCTCTGATTTCTTGTTTATTGAGCCGCAGGGTGTTGTTGAGACTCTATGCTGTTCAAGTATTATGTGTCTCATTGTTTTGTGGTGCCAAAAGCACTTGGCATATGATGGTTTTCTCAGCTGTAGTCTTCCCATGCTGATATTTTAAACGTAGTGTTATAGGAAATGTGGTGAACTTGTCTAGAAGAAAATGTTAATGCAAGGAATTACTTGTTTTATTTCTCCTCCTGCTCTTCGCTGGTAAAATATTGGCCTTGCCCATGAATCCGAAGGTTTTTGGTGTTGAAATGCATGGAAGAGCTGCAATACAAATATCTTGTGATTTGGGTCAATAACTTTGCATTAATATTTGCCGTTAGTAGTAAGTGGGTAGAGCCTCATGGGAAAGCTGCAAAAATGGAAATGTCTCCTTGTAGACATGTATTCATGAAACCAGGGTCTGCAGCTGACAGAGCAATTGGAGAGGTGTCTTTAAGCTTTACTGTTGGAGTCCTGAAACTCTACGCGACTTTTCAAATCCTTGGTGTGGCAGGGAGGAGGGGGAACTTGGGTCCCAAACTTCCTGTAAATCTCACAAATATTGCAAATTTCTTGTTTGGCCATTTTATTTATGCTGCAAAAGATGTAAGCATGATTCTTTAGCTATAGCTGAGAAGAATTCTTAAGCAGGCTGTTCACTTAACCCTAGGTACTGTAAACTGCTTAATTTCCCCTACAGAGAACTAATTACAAATCTACATAATAAATTCTTTTCTTATAGTCTAATGGGACTCAACAGAAAACAAGGGTTTGAGCATGTAGCTTTGAAATTAACTAAGCATTAAAAAAATATCCCTAGGAAACCTTCATCTCTGATTTTATTTTATATTGTTATAGAGCTCACGCTTCAGTGATTTCTTTTCATCTAGTCATTGGGCTGAAGAAATAACACAGAAAAGGAAACCTCTTGAGTACCTGATGTGTATGGTAAATGGTCATTTCAGGAACCGTGCACTATGGGCCTCAGACTGAGAGTTTAATTTAATTGGTTGAAATTAAAAAAAACATTCATGCCTCATGAAATTATAACCTTTACCCCTTGTGTGTCAGCTACATCTGACACTAGCCTTGTTGTTTAGAGATGAAATCCCTCCCCTATTTAAATGGAAGCTCCTATGGGACCCACGTAAGCCTTGCAAACAGAAGAGGCAAGTGGCTCTGATTGCTAGATCACTACTCCAACCATAGTTAACATCAACAGCTTTTCTTTTAGAAGTTTATGTGTCTGTTTTCATCTTTGCCACGGCATGCATTCAAAAATCATTTTTGTCTGTTGTCAGTATGATCATATTTCTTTTAAAGTTCACATTTAAAAAAATTTGCTTTGTATTCTCACTGAGGGAAATGAAATACAAGGAACAGAGCTCCAGATTTGTGTGTTTCCTGTCGAAATTATGAGCTGAGGTTCAGTTTCTAGCTTGGATGGTAATCTGTTTTGTATCAGTTGAACTCTGTACAAAATTATGCATATGTGTGTGTGTTTTCTGTTATGTTTTGCCTTTCTTGTTGGTTTAGATTATAAAGTGCAAGAACATAATCATTATTACTACTACTTCTACTACTACTACTAGTGCTACTGCTACTACTACTATTTTCCAAGTGCCTGTGCATTGCTGAGAACAGAGGGAATGCAACCCTCTCTGAGACAGGGGCTGTTGCTGTAGTGCCAAATAAAACCTAGTTTTAATGCAGCATGCCATGAGGTACAGATGAGATGTGTTCAATGTTTCAGGATGCAGTTTTCAAAGAGGCTGCAGTGAGGCAGGTCCTCAGTTTCCACTGAATTTCAGATGAACTTGATGGCCACCAGCTTTAGATTCTTTTGGGTAATCTTACTATTAGGAATGTGACTATTGCATTTTTGTATGACGTTCTAGAATAGCGCGAGAAAATCCCTGCAAGCTTAAGGAGCTGACCTATCATAGAATCACAGAATGGTTTGGGTTGGAAGGGACCTTTAGAGGCCACCTAGTCCAACCGCCCTGCAGTGAGAAGGGACATCTTCAGCTAGATCAGGTCGCTCAGAGCCCTGTCCAACCTGACCTTGAAGGTTTCCAGGGATGGGGCATTGACCACCTCTCTGGACGACCTGCTCCAGTGTTTCACCACCCTCATTGTAGAAGATTTCTTCCTTATATCTAGTCTGAATCTCTCTTTTAATTTAAAACCATTGCCTAGACCTTTAATAGGAGATCTGCTTACAGAGATGCCCCAGCTCTCACCGGTGTTTCCATTATGTCTGTGCAGAATTACTGAAGCTCTGCTCAAATGTCTTTATTTTTTGAGATACTGGGTCCTCAGCTAGTCCAGAAGCTTGATTACCACAGCAGTTTCAGTGATGGCTTCTCATTATACCAGGAATCTTCCCTGGAAGGGTATCAAGTGATGTGGAAAGCTGGTTAACCAAGGTGCCCATTCCTTCTTAGTCTTTTGCTGTCAACAGACACATCAGTTTGTTTCAGTTTTGTGTATAAAATGGGCATATATGATACATGTATATATTGTTGAGTTCTGGTTATCCTTAACAAAGTTTTGAAGTGCAATAAGAAGTTCAAAAAAGGTTGATGGAAATTATTTGGGATCTGGTACATCTTTTATACATGAAAATTCAGGTCATTTGTACCAGAGAAGACATGAATAAGAAGAGAACAGGGAAAAGGATATAACATGTAGGGGAAACATGCTGGGTTATTCTTATTCTGAATAAGAGAGATGAGAATCAAGTGATGAGATGGGATGATGAGAACGGGAATGAGGTGATGTTCAGTGAAAAGAAAGTTAGTTATCACATAAACAGTAAAGAAAATTCCCACAAGGGACAGTTGGTTTTTGATGCCCATTGCTATAGGATGTCATTGGCAGCAATTTAAGAAGGTTCAGAAACACTGAACGCTTTTAAAGATGACAAAAATACTTAGAAGGTTAATACTAGATTGTCCTAAAGGAGGAGTTTGCAAAGGGATGTAACTGTGATGCTCTGGCAGATTATCTTCCTCTGCCTGGCTGCATTGTTGTGTGAAGCACCAGGACTCATTTGTAGTCCCAGAGTGCTGAAGAAGGAGTTGTATCCTTGGTTTCATCTAGCAAGGCAGGAGGTGTCCAGATCCGAGTTATTTCACCTTTCTGGCAGCATAACAACACATTCATAAAACCCTGATTAGGTGCCCAGCAGTCTCAGGATCAGACATATCACCATGAATGTGTGGGTTGACTTGTAGAGGTACTCTGTGTCCATAAGCTTATCAATAAGAGCAGTTTGTTTTCATACCTGGTGGTGCTACTTATCCTTCAGGTCTTTCACAAATAAAAACACAAAAATGGTGAAATTCTCAAAGTATCTGCTGCAAAAGGACTTTTTCAAATGTGGAACTCAGGTTAGAACTAATCCTCCATTTCAGTCTGACGTAACATGCACTGCCAACCTCATCATTTATTATTCAAACTGTGCTTATGTGCTTGCCCCTGGAAAACTCAAAAGATGCTGCACATCTCTCCCAAAGGTTATTCCAACTCAGGGCTGGACTCTGGTACCTCAGGAGAGCACCAGTGTCACTAAGAAGGCCATATGTTTCAATGCAACTGCTGCTTTGCAACTGCTGCTTTGCAGCTGGGAGGATAAAAATATGGTTTTAGGTGGAAGGTAAGGTATTGCTGGTCTATGCTTAGTGATGCTGTGTGTGCAAGATCCAAAATGTTGACTTGCTAGTCATGGGAACATGGGGACAGACAGTCTTCTGTGCTGGAGATGTGTGGCAGTTATAGAAAGGGAAGGAAAAATCCAAGGGGCAAACATGCCTGCTCTCACCTCCTCGCTGTAGCTCATCAGTGCACCCTGCGGGGCTGGTCAGAAAACTTTCCAGGGGACTTTGGAGTAATCCCAGCTCTTCCATGCAAACAAACTCAACTGAAGGGGAGAATGTGTGTCTCTGTTTTCCTGGAGGGTGATGTGTATATAGGTGCAAGTCTTGTTAATGCCAAGCAATATAAATAAGTGGGTTTTAACCCGTCAAAAGGGCGTACACTTCAGAGCAAGGAAACGAACACGACTCGCTGGCCAACAGTCAGTCAACAGATTTTCCCTGAAAATGAGGAAATACAAGCCCCTCCCCAGCTCCATTTCCAAAAGAAAAAGCACTGAACAACTTCCTCCCCTGTGTGAACCCTTATAATGATAAAAGAATAAACCGCTCTGCTGGCACGTTTGGAGTTGTGGGGCTTTTAACTCCTCCAGGGAGTGGGGCATTGCTATCTGCAGATTGAATCAATCTGCCTTGGAAGCGTGATGGCGAAAGAGCCCGTACATGATAACAAAGCAACACATTGAGGGAAGAGCCTTTACTTCTTTGAGCATAGATAAGACAGCTTTAAAAAGCGAGCAGGCACAGAGCAACTGCAGCCTCACCCAGTAGCAGTTTTAATCCTCTTGCTTGAGATTGGTAGAAGATTTAGCAGGTAGTAGGATGGGGTAAGTCTCCTCTTGTTATCTGAGAGGAGGACAATGTTATTACAAGTAAGGCAGCAAGAGAATTCTTGCTTGATAATAGTTAAGGGGAGCTAAAGGATGAACTCTTTTTTTTTATTGGGGGAATAATAAGATTGGGGCTAACTGCAGTGAAACTTGTTATTCTGTCTCTGATTTACTTGTCATCTGGTCTCTTGTGCACAGCACTGCAAAGGGCATTGCTGCGTTAACCCATTGATGCTGCGCAGGGCAACAGAGGCCTGGCCAGTTTTGTTTGCTTCAAGGCACCCCTGTCGTTTGCTCCTTTCCTAGAAAATAGCTCCTCAGAAGCTGATTTTTGTGTGATTTTTGTTGAGAGTCCCATGCTTTAGCATCTTTGAAGGGCTGCAGTCCTGTGTCTTGGAGATATACCCATTTAATGAAAACCACTTCATGTGTACAGATACCATGTTTGTGACACGGATCTCTACCACGTAAGTTGAAGGAGATCTTGGAGAGGTCTGCAAGGGATTTCCATAGCCACTGATCCCAGCCGCCAGAGGGAAACACAACCATATACACTAAGCCAGTCTGTCATGTGCATCTTCTCCACGTGTCCTAAGTCGTATTGGACAGCTGAGGTACCCTGTGGTATCCCAGTGTTACCTCAAATTCAACCAAGGGGTTGCATTTCCCAAAGTCCCAACCAGCTGTGTCATGGAGGCTGCTGGAGCCCCAGTTGGGTCCCTCGTCTTTCTGTTCATAGTTGGTTGGTTGGAAGCACCCTGGGAAGGATACGATCAAGTCTCTGCTAAGTGTGTATAAAACCCATGTTCAGTATGTGCTGGAACAAAACAAGAATGGTGTAAAAAAGGATATTAC
>NC_134279.1:76242829-76400329 GCF_949628215.1 Phalacrocorax aristotelis | reverse complement strand
TATATTTTCCTGATAGAAACCAAGAATTTTACTTGGAACTTAGCAGCTGACACATTTCAGAGCTTGGATCAAAGTTTCATCTACTTTTAGAAGCTTAGCTGTAATTGTCTTCTAAATATTTAGGTTGATCTCCATATGCACACTGATTTTTAATTCCCCAGTACTTTTTAAGGTTTTTGTTTTCTCCTAACTTCTTTGCTGCTACTATTTTCCCATCTTACTGGCCGTTTAGACTGAGTGTTTCTAAGCCAACTTTTCCTTGAATTGCCTGAAATTTTTTTCAGGTTCAAAGCAAACTATTAAACACAGCAATATTTCATTCTAATAGAGGAGGAATATAACTTCAGCTACGTTATCAATACAAGATCAAAACTATTGATGAAGAAACAAAAATAAATCAACATTTGTCTATAAACAGCATAGTCCATTTACCAGATGCAATTAATACAATTTAATCATTCAGCCAGGTCATCACATAGCATTTGCTGCTTTTTTCCTTTACAATCAGATGGCCAGCAGTTTAGTGGGAATGCAAAAATAATCTGCTAAAATTCATTTACAATGACGGTATTTATTTCCCAGATAGTTAGAGTAGGGAGTCAGTGTTAGAACTGATTGGAATAAAGAACTCCATTTTCACAGAAGTTTTGGGAAGTCCTTTCTTTTCTTTTCTTTTCTTTTCTTTTCTTTTCTTTTCTTTTCTTTTCTTTTCTTTTCTTTTCTTTTCTTTTCTTTTCTTTTCTTTTCTTTTCTTTTCTTTTCTTTTCTTTTCTTTTCTTTTCTTTTCTTTTCTTTTCTTTTCTTTTCTTTTCTTTTCTTTTCTTTTCTTTTCTTTTCTTTTCTTTTCTTTTCTTTTCTTTTCTTTTCTTTTCCTTTCCTTTCCTTTCTTTTCTTTTCTTTTCTTTTCTTTTCTTTTCTTTTCTTTTCTTTTCTTTTCTTTTCTTTTCTTTTCTTTTCTTTTCTTTTCCTTTCCTTTCCTTTCCTTTCCTTTCCTTTCCTTTCCTTTCCTTTCCTTTCCTTTCCTTTCCTTTCCTTTCCTTTCCTTTCCTTTCCTTTCTTTTCTTTTCTTTTCCTGGAAGAAATCACGGTTCTTCAAATATTTTTGTAAAACAGAGCTATATTAAAATACCAGCTGTGCACTGAAAAGATCTAAGTTTTGTTCGTCTCATCTCTGAGGTGTTCAGAGAATCCATCCTGATCCTTGAAACCTTTTTCTTGATAAAATTCTTGAAATCAATATTTAACTGCAAAGCATTTTCACTGTGACAAAAATGCGTTTTCAGAAGAAGGAATGTTTAATTGAAAATGTTCTTAACAGCTCTAGTCTGAATGAAACTACCCATCAGTTTACTCTTCACTGACTCATTAGTATGGTATTAAATTTATGACTAGAGTGAAAAAAAATCAGCTATGGGTAATTGAACCCCTATTGTAAAGAACCATGTTAAAATGTACTTAGTTATGCTCAAGGCTAATGTTATTTGTTAAATCTCCTAAGAGGGAATTAGCAGTTGAAGTTTTGTTTTCATAGTGTTAATTATTACTCTTGATGTTGCCATGCAACCTCCTTGACTCACTGTGACTTTTCAGTGAGAGTCTGTGTGGTAAGTTTGCTCCTTATTGGGTAAATAGGATCGTTAAGGAGGAGCAGGGAAGGTCAGAAATGGGACGGGGGGCAGGTGTAACGTTGGGTGATGGACCCAGAGTCAAAGTTTTCCCAGGAGATGTTTGCTGGCAAGGGATTATGATTTTCTTGGGAGTGTGAAAGACCCAGCCCAAAGACAGCATGGATGTAGCTGCTGACTTCAGTTGGGAACTCACACTGTAGAAATTTGTGGGGTTTATTCTAGGTTGTGTCAGCCCAGGCAGAAGCCTTCATAAATTTGCACGTGTTTTCAGTATACAGAGTCAAAGGGAAAGCCCTGCATTATTGGGCATGATGTACCTCCTCTTACCTGATCCTGGGAATTAAATAGCCATGGATTTATCCAAAGTTTGAAGGAAAGTTACCTACTCATCCATCATCCTGTGGGAACAAGCCAAGGCTCCACGGCCAAACCCTTACATATCTGCTTCTGCTCTTAACACAAGAACTGAAACAAACCCCGCTAATGTTGTCTGTGAAGAAGTATTCCTTTTATCCCAGAAAAACATCCTGATTTATAGTTAGCTGCTGCAGCTGCCCATTCTCTAGGTTTAATAACACCAGGACAGGTCGGACTAGATGATCCCTGAGGTCCCTTCCAACCTGTGATTCTGTGATTCTGTGAACTGCCTGCTGTGCATTGGCTCCATTTCAGGCAGAGATCAGAAAATATTGAGGTTAAGAGAGAATAGGTCCAAACATTAGCAAACCTCAAACCTCAGTGCAAAAATCCCACTGTATAAGGTGCAAGGTTTTCACTCAGGCTGCATGTTTTACATGGCAAATATATGACATTGCAGTGGTCCATCAGATCCTTATCCTTATTCAGAATATGAATATATGTGTGTGTGTGAATGCATATGTGTTTGAGGGAAATGACTGCTGGGAATCTTTTTTTTTCTGGTCCAAGTGCTGCTACAGTACAGATAAGAAATACCTTTTTGGTAGCCTCAGCTGTTTTATTAACAGTGAAAGGTTGCTCCAAACTGCACCAACTTCAAAGTTGGTTTTGCAATACTAAGCAATGGTCCTTGCACATTTTTCCTTGACAGATTTTTCAGGTGTGTCTTCTCTGAGAATTTTGGGACGAGGTATGCAATCAGATTAAGACCATGCTTGTTTTCAGACTGTGATATTTAGATTTTATATTCATGTGAGCATGAATCGTAATTTTTTTTTTCAAGAGATGGCCTCTGCAATGTGGGGTTCTGGGCGCCTTCAGCTCTCTCAATCCTCAGAATCAAGCCTTTGCACACATTTTCAGGAAAACTCTAAGGAAGTTTTCTTTCAACATCTGCAGTGAAAACAACAGATCTCTAGAGTTTTGAAAGGAAGTAAGAGCATCTTGGTTTCTGAAGTTATCAAAATGTTTGATGCAATCAGAAGCTGAAAATAACCTCATGAAGCAACTAGTTTATTATTATTGCACTTATACATATAACGTATATGCAATTGTGTATAATAATATTATATTAAATGCAATTATTCTATGCATATAGTCAGAGATAAGGCCCACTCGGAAATAGTCCGTGTGGCTGCAAGAGCCTGCTAGAATGATAATTTGTGCTTGCTACAAGTCTGAGAATGGCTCAGAGCAGAACCTTTTGTTGAATGAAAGGCTGCTTTGATATTAAGTCTGTTTCAACAGCTGAATCGAGCTAGAGCTTTGTAATTCCTTGTGATTTACAGTATCAGTTTAAAACTGAAATGTTATTTGATCAGATTTGAGGATGTTAACTTCTACCTTCTATAGCACTTTATCTGCATCTTACCATGTCCTGCTGAATAACAATTCACTAAAGAACCTGTATCAACCTGAAGTCATTTAAAAAGAAGAATTATGCAAATGATCTCTCTTTATTTGGCTGTGCAGTGAGAGATCTTTCAAAGAAAAGAATAAGATGTAATTTCAACACACTTAGAAGTGGTGCTTCCAGGGGAAAAGGAAATCTTTGAAGAAGCAATTTGTAGGCAGCAGTATTGTGCTAGAATGTGTAAATTGATGATTATTTACTAGTGAGCCTGTGAAGGAGAGAGACACACGCCACCCTTTATCAACGGGTGGCTGCTGCACAAGAGGCAGAAATCATGATGTTTTTTACAGTGTCTATTTTCACTTTCATTGCTTGCCAAGGCTGTAATACTGATCTCTCCATTTAAATTGCAAAACTAGAAGAAATCATTTAATGTGGCAGTTTCCTGCTCTGCAGAAGCTTGCACGTCTGGTGTGGCATTGCTCTGTAATTCAGATTATATTTTTGAATGTCTCCCCAGATTATGAAGTGTTGTCAGCAAAACTTGCTATTTGCACCCAGCTGAAGGCAGAAAGGAACTTTTATGATATGTGCAGAGAGGAAAACTAGTGCTTTGCACTTCTTCATGGGAAGGAGCTCTGCTGAGCTCCTCATCTTTGAGAAGAAGTTCCAGTACAGAACTGCAGTCATGTTCCCCCTTGCTACTCTTTCTCTGCCCCCTTGAGCCTTGTATATACCTTTGCCTCTATCCTGTGGAATAACAAAGGCAGTGGTGGAGACTTGAATCCTCACAAGTGAAAGCAGACATTGAACTCCTCTCTTGCCTTGTGGGCATGTTTCCCATAGCTCTGGTTGAGGCTGAAGGTTAGACATCTGTGCTCTTCTGCTCGGAAAACAGGAGCTGTAAACCTAGAACTATATAGTAAGCTATAACCTTATTATGAAGTGGAAGAAGGAGCAGCTAAGCAAAAACACCCTCTTGAAAATGTCCAGGTGAAATCACCTGTTGACAGGTCTTGCCACGGTGCTCTCTCTGAATGCTGGATCTCAGGAGAGGACTGGCGGTTATCTCAGGTGCTATGTTTGAGAATGAAATGGCCGTGTGGGCACAGCGGCCATAGGAATCTAACTTGTAAACATGAGTAGGTTGCCAGTGGCCAAGCACAGGCCCCTTCTGCTGGCTGGATCTGGTTTATGGCAACAAAAAATGCTGCTATTGCATTCACAGCTATGGCATGCCTAGGATGGGCAAGCCTGAAGGACAGTTAAGTGGTACAGGAGAGCTCCCCATAGAGAGAAAAAGTTCTCTCTGAAAATCAGTTAAGCATTTTAGGCCAGGGAATGAAATCTCTCCCTTATCCTTTGTGCCACTTGACAGCTTGGCGTGTAATAGCATGCTGAGAGCTCAAGCATTTGTGTGCATCATCTTGGTTGTTGAAGCAATCCTCATTTTGGAGCTGTAACACCAAAACTTCTGTCCAGGCAGTGTTAATACACAAGAACCCTCATGTCCCTTACAACAGACAGTACAAATATGATGAGAAACCTTTGAAACCTTTTCTATTTCAATCCTGGGAGGAGAAGAATGTGTTGCAAGAAGCAATGAATCAACATACTTCAACACTACTTGATATATTTTTTCTTTAAGGGCTTATTAGACTTTTTCTGGATTTGCCCTGAAAATCTAAGTAAAACAGAAGATCGAAATTATCACCAATGCAGGAGACCCTTTCTGCTGTTTTATCTATGAGAAAAATGCTTTCTTCATGCCAGTTCACTGATGTACGCATTGCTATAGATACGCCACTGTTTAAAGAATGGTCTATTTACTATTTGGATAGCTTCAAAGAGGGAGTTTTTTTCCCCCTGGAACAAAGCTCTTCCTTAGCAAGATAAGTACAAAGTGTTTAATGGTGCCTCTCTTTCACTCTCAAGATTTGTCTTCCTCTCTTTTCCTTTATCTCTGTCTACTCATATGTATTTTAAAGGGGACCTGATACGCTGGTGTCATATGTTAACACCAGCTTAACAAATGATGCTGCTTCTATGTAATTAATGCAAAAGCACTGATACTATTAGGTTAGATGGACCGAGCCCTATCTGAGTTACTGCAAATGTCCATAGCACAAACTCTCTCTTCTTGAAGGCAGAGAAGGGATCTGAACCATGTCCATGCTTTTGTCCCACTGGGACCTGACTTCATGGGCTGTGCAAGATGAAGAAGCCAAAGGAGGGGAAAAGGCTGAGGGTTTTCTGCTGGGCTAAGTTTGCCAGACTGGGAGGAGCATGTGTACACTAGCCCTAAAGTACCTGGCACTGGCTTGAACATGAGTGCATCAAAAGCTCCGCAGGACACAGACATAATGTTGAGCTGCTACTACAAGATACGTTATTAATACAACATACCTGAAATGGTACTTACTGTGAATCGCCACCCCTCTCTCTACAATGCTGACTTGTGAAAGCAAAGGATGTGTTTCATGGTGCAGCCTGGAAAAAGCCGGGGGCGCGTAGTTACTTCTCACTTCAGAGACTCTGAGTCTCACCCTAGCGCCTGAGATGCTTGCATGGGTACCTTGCTTGCTTTTCCTTTCCCTGTTCTTCACACACCACCTTCCCTCTCTGTACCTGTCTGCACTAGGCTCTCTGCTTTACTGGGAAGGGTTTTGGTATTTGGTCTCACATCTTCAAATTTGCAGTGTCATAAAAGCAGATTTGTTGCTCTTCTTTATTTTGGATTCAGCTGAATCAGTCACCCTTATCTCCGCTGCAGGACTGAGTCTTACTGCCTTTCTGGACCAACTCTGGAGCCTTTCATGTGAACTAATGTTGCATTTGCCATCTTCCCTTCCCTTGGCACCAATTTTGATTTAGATGATAGACTTTTTGCCACTTGAGGTCACTCTGCAATTTCATATTAGAATTCCCTCTTGGGTAGATTCAATGCAGTCCTAGAATCACGTAACTTTTCATTTTATTTATTTACCAAAACCTACAGCTGCCTGTGTTGTGGACACCAGTGCAAAGAAGTAATTTAATTCCTCTCCTCTGGACTTCCGTGAATGCTTCTTTTCCATCTCACTCCTATACTGGCCCCACCATCTCCCTGACACGTTTCCTCCCTTTGACATGAAACAAAAGTTTTTGCCACTGATGTTAGTGTCTGTAAGAAGGTGCTTTTCAAAACCATTTTTCACTTGTCTAAATATAGTTTTACTTTAGGTTGCCAATTTTCGCTATTTCCCTTATTTGAAGATTTTCTTTTAAATAGCATCTTGTTATCTTTAATCATTTCTCTTACTCTGCTCTTTAACCATCCTAGCTTATTTTTGGTACCTTCAAAGCCTTTCTTGTTTGCACGTTTATGTAAGTCTCCAGAGCAGTCTTTAAATATTTAGTATGCTGTCAGGATTCTGCCTTCAGGTATTACAGTAAAAAGTTCCCAGTACATTGATCAGAACATACATTCTATGGCAGACTTTTTGCTTTTGCTGTCTGGCTGACATAGGCTAACCAAATCAATCTTAACATGACCAGATCGTTCCAGGAAAACTGTGTCTGCACAGGAGATGCAGTACAGTTAGGATTTTCTTGCAGTGAGCTAATCTTTAGTAATACTTGTGTACATCTGGAGCCATATTTGGCCCACTGGGAGGGGACCAACCCTCTTTACGGCTTTACTAGACTTGGGCAAGGGACTATATGAACACGTGTCAATGTGACCCTTTCTTCAGCTAGTTGTGACCCAAGATTGAGGCTCCTGTTCACAAAGTGTGCTAAATCCAGCAGTAATTTAATACTGATTTTTCTGAGCTTTGCAATGAGCAAAGATAATGTCTTGTGTGGAGTGACTGCTACTTTTCCAAGCTCATTGGGATTGGGAGATAGCTTTGAATTAGGCCATGTCTGCAAACATGTAGAAGAACTTACGCAAATTCATGTGAACATGTGTTTTCCCTAAGGTGGACATTATAATATGGCATCAGCTGATCTGGATCCGTATTGCACATTTTATTCACTATCGGTTTTAGATACCAAAAAAATCACTAGCCTAAAAAAAAAAATTGCAGTATTTTTCCGTTATTATTTCAATAAAGATAAGATAATAAGTAAAACAAATGGAAAAGTTCTACCTAACGAGTTAATATCAAAATGTCTCTGGCCTGAGATTATTTCATGTGTGCATAATGTTAAGGTATTTAAATATGAATGTATATTATATCATCAGATATTTATAAATTGGGGGATTTTAGTAAAATTGCAGAAAACAGATTTTGTAGAATTTCAGAAGTTAAAATATTTAACATTTTCCCCCAAAATTTTGCTAATGACTGAAAGGGGTGTTATATACTTTTCTTTTTATGCAACTTTCATTTCTGATCTTAAGTTCTGTGTCTGCAGTGACTGTTTCATTTAAAGACTCAGCCTTCATATGAAACCTAATATTGTCCCTGGTCTCTTTTGGTTAGTTTTCAATGCTTTGCATTTTTTTTTTCCATGGGCTGCACGTTCATTTTTATGTTGTTCTTTTTACAAGATTTTATAGTGGTTAATTTTTTTTCCCTTCTTTTTTGGGGGGCAAAACTCTTTGATCAGCACTGCAGATCTATTAACAGCAGTGCAGAGCTCTATTGCAAATTTCACACTCCATGTGGACAATTGCTATTGAGTTTTCTCTTGAAAGACATGTAGGAGATACTTAGGGCTCTCAGCTTAGTGGTAAACAGCTGAAATCATCAGCTGTTAACAATGCAATGACATTTTACAGGATTGAGCCACAGCCCACACTTGAGTGTACCCATCAGTGCACAGTCTGGAGTGGAGAAGGGATTCCTGTCCTCGTTCTTCTTCCCTTTCCATCCTCTTCAGGTTCATTTGGATTTTTGGTTTGTCTTTCTTTTTCCATTTATTTTGATGTCTGCTTGTGTCTCGTCCTTCTGCTTAGGAGTGATATCATGTCAGTAAAGTACCCTTCAGCTGAAAGTGATGAACTTGCCTTTCTCTTCAGTGCATCACCATCAGTTGTTGATTGCATTGGGAAGTGCAATACAAAATGTGGTTATTAGAAAGTAGTCAGTAGTTCTATTGCTTGTGAACTGTAGTTTCCAAACTGATTCAGCTGTAAAGTGACTGTGAGTGGTTGTCATGAAACTTGAATTTTAGATTTAACCGTAGCAGCTCAGGCCTTGAAAACATGAGGGAACTTTTGCACAAATTTCTGTCCTTGCTGCCATTGCTTCATTCGCACCCAGCTAAGAGAGAATCCAGACAAATTACTGTATTATGGAATTTTTACCTTCAGGTTTAATTAGAATACATTAAAAGGTGTCATAAGCAAATGAAACAATATGAAAGCATCTTTTGTAGGCATTGGGGTGATTTCAGAAAGCGTTGGAAGTAATTCTCTGGAGTCGTGTAAATTTGATTGAACTGCACCACATGAGTTTAGTCTGGTTTGCAGTTTGGGCTAAAGTCTGTTGGTTTTTTGCTCCCATCTTCTGAGGGTCTGTTATTATTCTTGGCTGGAATGTCTACAGGATATCTGCATATATATAGTACTAACAAGATAACATCATCATGCTTTTATATTTTTTATATATTAGATGTTTTTAGGTGACTAACATTTGTTTCATCTTACAGATATGAAATTGCACATCTATAACTTGCTATTGTACTGAATAGTTTAGATATCAAACAAGTATTGTAAATTAAGTACGTTTGGATTATAACTGTATAAATGAATTGAGTATCAAGAAAGAGCACTGCAGAAATATTTCTCAAAAAGAAAGAAGACTGTGTATAGCTTATAAACACACGATTTTTTTCATTGTAGTTTAAATAACTAATCTAAATGTGACTTAAATATAGTAATTTTCCATGAAGGACACCAGAATGAATTGATGTAACTCAAATTCAAGGTGTTTATTTAAGTCTTGCTGGCACTGAGACACTTACTTCTGTGACTATTTTGTGTGCTTCTGGATGCAGCCACTTGACCAGGGTACAAACTGCAGAACTGGAAGAATTAAAAGTGGTGAGATGCGCAATGAGATGTTAAGTTCTCTAATGGGACCTATAATTGGCTCACATGATTTGTCTTTGCACTAGCTGGGAGCCTTTGATCAAAGTACTTCCAAATTATATTCAACAGGTTTTGTTCACTCCTGAAATGAAACATGAAAAATAGAATGTTTGTGGCTGAAGGATCACCTAGAGAGCTGATAAAAACTGATTCCTATTAATTTTCCCACCTTTCTTGACCAGTTTTTATCAAGCTTTATTGGGGCAGGGTCCACTTCTTAGAAAAGGTAGATGGTTATGCTATGGCATTCAGCTTTTCCCTTTGGGTGCATATGTGTGCATGTACATATTTAAACTTAGTTTATAGGGGTAAATACTTTTTACTGCATAATGAAATAGGTAGTTATGGAAACCTTACAATGTCTGACAACAGTATTCTGTTTAAACATGTATTTAATAGTGAATAAAAGAAACAAGGTGAGAATGACTCTTACTTTTGTAAAGTAAAGACGAAAACACAAAAAAACCACCTTTTGCGTTCAGAAAAACGCACTTTGTGGCACTTTGGGACACGGTGTAGGAGGCACAGTGGTGTTGGGTTGATGGTTGGACTTGATGATCTTAGAGGTCTTTTCCAACCGCAATGATTCTATGATTCTAAGCAGGAATGCAAATGAGGTGTAGATCAGAAACACTGTCATGCTGTATTTTTTATGTTGAAATCTGCTCAGTAGTCTGATTATTTTAATTTATTAGATTAAAACAATTTAATCTATTTTGGGTTCAGACTTTCTGCTAATTCTTATCTGCATTATTGCTGATACTGAGCCAAAGTTCTCTTGGCTATCAATTATTCCAAGTTTAAACTGAGAAACATGCTGTCCTGGTTTCAGCTGGGACAGAGTTAAATTTCTTCGTAGGAGTTAGTACGGGGCTACGTTTTGGATTTGTGATGAAAACAGTGGTGATAATATGGAGATGTTTTAATTGTTACTAAGTAGCGCTTACACTGGTCAAGGACTTGTTCAGCTCCCCGTGCTCTGCTGGGTGCACAGCCAGGACAGCTGACCCCAACTGACTAATGGGATATTCCATACCGTATGACGTCATGCTCGGCATATAAAGCTGGGGGAAGAAGAAGGAAGGGGGGACATTCGGAGTGATGGCTTTTGTCTTCCCAAGTCACCGTTACGCGTGACGGAGCCCTGCTTTCCTGGAGACGGCTGAGCTCCTGCCTGCCCGTGGGAAGCAGTGAATGAATTCCTTGTCTTGCTTTGCTTGTGTGCGCAGCTTTTGCTTTACCTATTAAACTGTCTTTATCTCACCCCATGATTTTTTTCACTTTTACTCTTCTGATTCTCTTGCCCATCCCGACGGGGGGAGTGAGCGAGTGGCTGCGTGGTGCGTGGTTGCTGACTGGGGCTAAACCACGACACATGCAAAGCATTTTAGGTAAGTCCTGGAAAGTTATAAGCCAAAAAAGTGCCTTTAATATGAGAGAGGTATTTTGAACTTGGGTAGGGAAGTGTGTGTGTGCACTTGGGTGACTGTGTGAGGGCAGGAAGAATTGCAGGGTAAGAGCCTGTCCCTGTGTATTGCAAAGAGAAGAACGGAGGGAGCTAGGGTTCGGCATGCACTTGGCAACTTTCAGACTGAGAATTATCTTTTTTTTTAATTACTCCATCTTTGTTCCATGGAAAACTGCAGGAGTAGCAGGCTTGCTCTCAATGATCTTGGGAATGAAGGCAAAACCTCTGTGCACGTAGATTTACGATGTCTCGTTTCTTTTTTCAGACTAGAAATGAATGCCTGTTTTTTCTGACTGAGTAAATCACATTGCCTCGTCGTGTCTCCATGGTGCCACTCGGACTTCACCACACTGGAGGTCCTACTTGCCTATGCAGATAAGGTTTGAGACCTGGTGCTTCCTGGTTGTATTGGCTTGTCTCATATGCAGGTTGCTGAGGAATTCCCATCCTTTCCTAAATTACCATCAGAATAATTAATGTTGTTATCTTCCTAGTCATCCTTTCTCCTGGAAGTAACCTGAGATTATGGAGAAATGGGTTGTGCGCTCCTAGCTACAGTGGTAGCCAGAAGCAGGGTATAGGAAACAGAACTTGTGGACCACTTACCAGCTACCCTTGAGAATGAGAGGAGCTAGGCATGATCTGTGTATTGGATGAGTTGCCCTCATGGGCCATCTGCTGAATATGTCTGCAGAGCTTCAGACTTCATTCCCCTTTTTGTGTCTCACAGGAGCCACGGTGAGCACCAGGCTGCATGTTAAAGGGTGCACATTGTCATGTCCTGCAGAATTGGCCCAGTGAAGGTTTCAGACCTTGGATTAGTTGACCCAAAACCACAAACTGGCATGACACAACAGAGCCCCTTGTTTCCTCTGTGTGTTTCAGGCCGCTTGGAAGTCTGGACAAGAAGGCAGTAGAAGACTGTAGGGTACCTTGGATGCAGGGAGCTGAGGAACAAGAGAGTGCTAAGTAAAACAGATAACTATTGTCACTGAAACTATTTCTGTTCCCTCAGTGCCTTTCTTGAAACAGATGAAGCTTCTTCAGTTATGGTCTAGGACAGCTTCATTCATTGAGCCTTTTTGCAGGTGTACATTCATGCATTCACTTGGGTCTGATGCATTTGGATTATAATGCTTGGAAGAAGTTTATTTGCTCTGGAGTGCAATTATATGTGATATAATTATTTAGAGATGCTCATCACTGATATATCACAGCAGATTGCCATGCAAAGTGCCAGCATCTCCTGCATTGTGCTGCTCGGTTGCTGAAGGAAGAACGCAATAAGGTTATTTTATACAAACTACAAACAGGTGCTTGCAAGCCAAGGCTTTCGCTTTTACATGGGTTAATATTTCTGTTGTTATGCTAATTGTTTCTATTAATTCCTTACTAAGTCTTTCTAAGTAAGCAGGGATAATTGGACACAATTTAGACCACTACAATGCAACAAAGAAAATGTCCTTTAGGTTAAAAAGGTTAGGATGTTAGTATCAATGCTTTTATTTGAGTAATAAAATACAACAAGATGTGCAGTTATTTTGTAATAGCAGCAAGCTCAGGGAATATGGTGAGTTATTAGGCCTTTGTTGCATGCTTTCTCACCTTACTGGTTCAGGTAATGATGCAACAGGGATGGAATTTCTGCACTTTATACCAATTGCAGCAGAGATTTTAAAACAATAATAGCAAGGGTGGCATAGGCTCACTAGCTTTATACTTACTGAGATTTCCACACAGTAACCCATACCCGCATACACATGTCCCCACAGATTTATAAGCGTGTGTGTACATGTATATGTAAGTATACACATATATATGTGTAGCTATAAAAGGCCTTTATTCATTCATCTCTGATCTGTATTAAAGGTGGAAAGATCCGTGATGTACTATGAATACTTTCATTAATGAATAGAAGCAAAATTCTGATACCTTTATTAGCATAGTATTTTTGTCAAAACATAAAAAAGCATTCATAGAATAAAATGCTCTCAGGCATAACAGTCTAAAAGTCCCAAGAAGTTGATTCTGTCACATGCTAAACATGCTGGCTCCAATCCAGTAACGCATTTGAGCCAATGCTGGACCTCAAGGCTCGCAGGACCACTTGTGTCCTCACAGGTCAGTGCTTTGACGAAGTGGGGACAAGAGGGTCAGCATGTTGCACAGCTGAGCCTTCACTGAAATCGGACTGAACAGGAAATAGGACACACTAAATAGGACTGAATGCAGAAGTGCTTTTGTGAGTAGGACAGCAGGTTTTAGGTATGAATACATATAACTTGCCGTGCACCTACGTAGCGGGGTGCGTGTGTCTCTGGTGGGTTAATTCCCTGCATATCAAGCCTAGTGCCACGATACCTTTACTGTTGTTGCATACTCTAGCAGCATTAGTGGATTGTTATTGGTAGTGTGTAAGAGTTGCATCTTCTGCCCACAGTCTAAACTCATGCCCTAAGTTTGGCCTCCAGCTCTGTTTGGGATGTCCTGTGCCATCCCAGTCAGCAACCAAGTGCCACATAGCCACTCGTTCACTCCTCCCTGTCGGGATGGGCAAGAGAATCAGAAGAGTAAAAGTGAAAAAAATCATGGGGTGAGATAAAGACAGTTTAACAGGTAAAGCAAAAGCTACATGCACAAGCAAAACAAAACAAGGAATTCATTCAGTCCTTCCCATGGGAGGCAGGTGCTCAGCCATCTCCAGGAAAGCAGGGCTCCATAACATGTAACGGTGACTTGGGAAGACAAGCGCCATCACTCCCAATGCTCCCCCCTGCCTTCTTCTTCCCCCAGCTCTATGTGCTGATCATGATGTCATATGGTGTGAAATATCTCTTTAGCTGGGATCAGCTCCCTCCCTTCTCAGCTTCTTGTGCCCCAGGCAGATCATGGGAACCTGGAAAAGTCCTTGAGTAGTGTAAGCACTACTTAATGACACTTAGCACCTACTTAACAACGAAAACATCAGTAGGCCATCAACACTATTCTCATACCAAATCCAAAACGCACTACACTAGCTACAGTGAACATAATTAACTCTGTCCCAGCCAAAGCCAGGCCAGGGCTGAGCCAGCTACTATGCGATGCTTCAGTTCTCCTGCAGTAATAGGGGCACCAATGAAGGCAGAGGGGGCCTGTGTTGCTTAGGAATAGCTTGGATGCTGTAGTGATGGATGTCACAGAAATACTGTATTTGAAGTGTTAGGTTGTTAGGTGTTTATGTTGGATAATATGCTAAAATGTGGCACAACTTTTCAATTTTTTTGGTGATTCATTTAATAAAAATTTGAAAATCTCAGTGACAGAGATAAGTTTGCTTCTAAAAGGTGGTAACAGAAGAGTCCCAAGTAACAGAAGAGCCCCAGAACTTACAGTATGCAGTTCATCAAGGATTAATGGGAAATCACCCACATTTGCTTTTCTTGTATTAAATGTCATGGAGTTTTGACATTTTTGATGTTTTAATTTATAAGCAGGCAGGGTACTTCCTTACAGAAGACAATTCCTCAGTGAATGCTTAAGCTAATTTCAGGTTGATCCCCCAAATATTATTTCCCCTTGGTGGACCTGTATTCTGCCAGATTCCACTTTAGGTCAGGCTCACTGCCGGTATTATAGTTTCAAAGATGAAACATGGTCTCCTTGATTTGAGATAGATGGCATAGGGGTGGCCCAACTGTCATGCTCTAGAGAGAATGAAACTTGCTACCATCAGGTACCAAAGACATATTTATGAAAAACAAGATAAGAAGGAGTAGGGTTTTAAAACTAGTTTTATTTTTTTTAAACTAAATACAAAGTTTCATTATAATTTTTTTTTTAAAGTATGAAACTATTTGGAACATTCCGTTTTTACAGGTTTTCTAGAGGAAGTAAGTTTGCATTTAAAAAGCTTTCATTTTAACGCACAAACAGGGTGAAGTAACTGTTTGCTGCCTGTTTTTTGTAAAAGAGCAAGGTACTTTCTTTTTTCCTCTACATTTTATTTTTTTATAAACCATTGAAAAAAACCTCACCATAATGCAAAAGAATTTTTTAGATGCAGGTGTTTAAAAAAATATGCAGAAAATTAACCTTTGCAGTTGTTAGTTTTGTTAAGAAGTACTAACAGTGACCTAGTAATTCCAATATTGACAAATGAACCCAGGTGATCTGTGTACACTATATCAGAAACTGCATCAAGTAATTCCAATGTGCAAAACTCCCAGCACCATTTCTTGGGGCAGGACTTTGCCTGATGACTGCTAAAGGGAGAGCTGATTCCCCGTCACCGGCCCCAGCTGTGCATAGCACATCCCTTTTTCCTTTATCATCTAACTCTTGTTCTTCTGTCTTCCCTCTTAGAGGGGGCTTGTGATTCAGGGATAGCGAGTCACTTGGTGTAGGGCTTAACTGAAGACTTTTCTATATAGCAGAGGTTACTGAAGCATTTATCTTTTAAGAAATAGCATACATATACAGAATTGCAGTGTATGTGTTTTGCAAACTGCTCTGAGAAATAAATAGGTCACTCTTGGGGCTTTCCGAACTTAATAATGTCTTTTTCTTGTCTGTCTCACTTATATGAGCTATTCTGCTGTACCATCATATATTTCTTGTTTTGAAGTTTGGGGAGATATATTTTTTTGTTTCACTGTATTGCATCAGGAATATATTTTTTTAAGAGAATTGTTTAAATTGAACAAGATCTACAAGATATTAAAAATACAGTGTTCTTAAAATCTGGGACATTCTTTGAAGGCATTACAGGGTATAAAAATATCAGGAAATAAATTCTGCTAGATGACAAAAGATGATCTTATTCTCTATCAAGGACAATGATAGAACAGCAATCTTGGACAGATTTGATATACTTTGAAGAGCAAAGACTGTTATCAGTAGCAATTCAAGATAAAGTTTACTGTAGAAAAGCCCTACTGACAAACTTAGCAAACATCAGCATTTCCTATGCCAGAATATATAAAATGAAGTGGTAAAGCAAGGCAGCAGAAGGCCAACATTAAATGATAGTGAAATAGAGCAGCTCCTGTTCAAACCCTAAAAATAAGAGCATCCATAAGGTTTATTGGAGAAAGACTAGATCTAGTTTCCATACAGCTACATTTCATAAATCCCTTTGCCTTTTGTCTACAAAGTTTAGTGAAGGGACCAAGTCAATCTTTTAAAAAATACTAGATTTTCTTTAAGCCACTGCAAAAAAAAACCACCCAACCCAAACAAAAAAAAAACCAAAACCAACAAACAAAAAACCCAACAAAACACAACACAAAACAAAAAACCAAACAAAACCAAACCCAGGCATCCTTTTGTTGAAAATTCTCCACAGTAAATTACTTCCGAGTGATAAATGAACTACTGGAGAAGATGAATGAATGGCATGAACCCCTGTATATACTATTCACTAACTGCTGGAAAGATCTTAATTCAGCTGAAAGGAACTCCATCTTGGAGCTCTGTCGAGCTAAAGAGGCAGAGCATGGATGATTACATTCAGCATCTGAGAAACTTCAGCATAATTGAATCAACTATGTTATGTTTAACTGCGGAAAAGATCAAAAGAGAAAGGGAGAGGTAGAGAGACCTCTTTTGCACTCTTGATGGCTAGACCAGAGTGGGAAATGGGCTGTATTTTAATGGAGAGGATAAGGGGGTGGGGATTATTTAGAGAAATGATGAGGAATAGACAGTGAAGGTGAATTGGCAGAGAAGTGGTGTTGAAGTTGGCACAATCAGAAAACCAATCAAATAAAAAACTCCAGAGGCTGACCGCAGGAAACATGTATCAGGACTGCAAACTGCTTTGGATACAGACCTGACTGAGCAGACGCCCTCAACCAGAGCAGGAGAACACTTTGTTATAAGTACAGAATTTCAGCTGTGCTGACTTTTAAGAAAAACATTTTCATGGTGTAGCACTGTACTCCCATTGAATTGAATAGTCATTTTACTCAAGAATTTTGCCCAGGCTATGAGGGTCAGGTGCAGAATTATCTCCCTTATAAAGCAATTGGCACACGCATGGTGGAAATCAGAGAATTGGAGCCTAAACTGTTAAGCTTCGTCTCGGTTTTCCCGTGGGAGGGCTTCCTTTGGCCATTCAGTGTTGGTTCCTCCCTACTGGCCTTGCTCCTCTTCTCCCCAGCAGCTGGAGGGAGGCTCAGGTGTGCAGACCTCCTTCCAACCTTGGGAAAAGCCATGGTCTGGGCAGGTTTATCACGGCAATTTATTATGGAAGGTAAAGAGGAGAAGGTAAAGAAGGTGTTTGTCAGTAGAGCTGCTTCCCTTTCCAGTGGGTGCAAGTGCAGCATGGGTGCTGCAGAGAACTGAAGTGTGCATGCACACTGTTTTTTTATAATCATGTAGCATATTTCTAGTGATAAAGGGTAAACATTTAGCAGTTACTAGCTAGCCCAGTTATGCTACAACTAGTAGATAATATCTGTGTCTCCTGAATTTCCTTTCTGCTATTAGAATATGTTCTTTCAAATAGCAAACTGCCTATCACTTACTAATCTGGCCATTGTGTAACTAATACAATAAATATGTCTCCTGTAAAGTGCAGTGAAGTAATGAGCAATTTAATGAGTTAAGCAAAGAAAGATAGAAAGTGAAAATAAGAAACCATGGAAACTAGCTCACTAATCCTAGCAGAGTGCCAGCAGACTAATGAAGACAGACGGAGAGTGAAAATGAGAATAAAAAGGAGAAACAGCTCACAGAAGGCAGAGATACAAGATATCTGTGTCTTTAAAAGATTTCTGTATTTGCTCTTTGCACTAAGCCAACATTTCCCTTTTCCACAATTGCCAGAGAATGGTTTTCTGTCAAGGAGAGTGAGTCAAAAATGCTGTTTGCCACCATATCCTTTTACTGGCCTTTGATTTCCTGGTCTCCTATCCCAAATTGCACAGTTCATGGGAAACTCCAAGTAAATGGTACCATCTGAGAAGATGTTAATCAGCTGACCCCTCTTTCCTTCCTCCCTTTCTTCCCCCAGGTTAAGTAGTGATGAGTCAGCATCAAAACTCCATGTTCTGTATGCTCTCAGCTGTGATGGAAAGTCTGTTGCCTTTCCTGGTTTGGTTAAAAACTCGGGTTTGGGGGAGGTTGGTTCTTGCCTGGGGCCCACTAAATTCCCAGAAGCATCACTGGACCATTTGGGTCTAAATCTGACCTAAGATCTCTTGTGTAACTAATGGAGAGGTAAAGGAACTCCCAAAAGGCCTTTATTAGGATTAAATGAATTGTTCTTTAGAGTGTCTTTCTCTCTAAAAAGAATGGAATGGTGTAGACTTGGTACCTAAAAGCTAGGATAGATGAGTCTTGAGTACAAATCTCAAGGATAACCATGGAGGGAGGGTGGAGGAATCCTCAGTTGTTAAATTTAGTGCCAGAAGATCAGTTTGGTTTTGGGATGCAGCCTGGATGTAACCTTCCCCTTGGTACTGCTGTGGCACATGGGTGACTGACCTCATCTGGTGGCACCCTCATAGGCGCCCACAGAGCACCCTCACAGCCTGCTGCAGGGTCAGGCTTTGAGTCATCGCATGGCTTCTATAGAGATTACTCTGAGATTAGTCTGGCGGTTAAAATGGGACTGGAGCAAAGGGTTTTGTGAAGTAAATATGCTTTTTGCTATTCAAAGGCCAGCTGGGATGTATTTTCCACTGGGTGATGGGCAAGACCATGAGGGAATAGGTTTCAATCTCATCTCCGTAAGCATGACATCTAAGACTGAGGACTAGGGAAAATTGTAGGTTTGACATGCTTTCTTATTAGTGATGTATTAGAAAGGTGTTGTTTCTCCATTTTGTGGCTGTGTTTTAAATTTTTGTATGCAGATTTTACTTGTCTTGCTTCCTGCCCTGGTTTTACAATAGTGAAATATAGAAAAACAACCAAAGCTCCTTCATTCCTTTTCATGCTTGACTATATAAAATCACATATTTTAAAGACGTTTAATGTAAGTTTTAGCTATTTAAGAATCTGACCAAGAACCTTGGATTCATCCTGTAATTCCTGTTGTAAGGAGAAAATTCCAATGGGTACTGATGATGTATCAGAGCTCAGGTAACGCTATACTCGGCACTGAATTCCAGCTGCTTTCTTCTCTTTGGGAAAAGCAATGTATCCGAAAGCAAAATTTAAGGTAACGTTGTACAGCAACATAAACTAGTTGCAAAGGCACTGTTGAATCAGGAAATTGCTTTCTAATCTGTGTGGGGTTTGGTTTTTTTTTTTTCCCCCTGCTGTATGTAAAGCTAATGAAAATTTCTGGACAAATTATCTAAGGGAAAAAAACCCCTGCTTGAAAAATGTGAAATTTGGCAAACATATTCCTGAAATTTTCTTTTAAAAAGCCCCTTGACAATTAAAATTTCCTCAATTTCTGTTTATGTCCTTTCCCTCTCTGTTGCTGGCAAAGTGGGAATAAAAGCAGATAAATGGGGAGTTAATAATTGCATTATTGTAATCAAGCCAATCAAGTTTACTCAAGCTTTGACTGGAACAAAACTGATTTTTAAATATTTAAAAATTGTCATTAAATATGTGTTCTAGTTCTGAATTGATTTAAACTAAGAGTATGGAGTGTCTGCTTTTGAAAACAGCTGCATTAACTGTTTTGCTGCTTATTTTGTCTGACTTAATGGTCAGCATTACTATATACCCAAAATCACAACATTCAACATCTGCTTGATGCCAGTACCTAATGCTATTTCAGGGACAAGACTTTTCTCAAAAGGTATTTAAAACCTCAGACGGAGTTACACGGTATCCCTCATTCTTTTAGGCTAAAAGGCATCGTGGAAATTTTTCTGGTACAAAGCATAAAATATACAGAAAAAACAACCTTGTAGGTGCTGAAGTAAACTTGAAGCTAAGTGCAGACCCCTGTAGCCATGGTCTCCACTGGCTTCGTTGTGACCAGATCCTAACCCAGTGTGTGCTGTACACCTGGATTTAGTTGGTGCTGGAATTGGACTGTCCTCGTCTCCCTTCTTTTTGGGGCTGTAACTCCACAACCCCCCGGCGTTCATGACATAGCTTTTGCCTTTGATAATACCTTGGAGCAAACAGGACACACGGCTGTTTTCAAGATGTTTGGGCACATCTTGAGAACGTGTCAGGTAAATGAGGCTGTTTATGAGCTCTGTTATAGCCAGTTCAACAGTACGTAATTTAAGACTATGTTTTAGACAAAGGGTGGGGACTCTCATGTAGTGGGTTAATACATACATGACCTTTAGCACATCCTGACCTTCCTCAGCCTGAGATAATGTTCCATAACAAATTTATTGTGTTGGAGAGATGATTTGTCAGCCAGCAGAAGTAACTGGTAAGAACAAAAGGGAGTAGGGACTGAGAGGAGTCTGCTAGTTGGGAATGATCTTTTATTTATTCTCTGCATCTAGATTGTAATTCTTTATGTGCAATGCCTGAATCTCCACCTATCCTGTAACTGAGCGCTAATGGATACTTCTTGCTTTACTTATCTTCTGCCTGGCTTTGCAGTTTGTCAATGGTTGTCCTTTTACACTATAAGCTGATGAGAGCACAGGCCCTTGTCTGCTTGGCTCTGGCTGCTGCCCAACAGCAGCTATATATACAATGCTATGTAAGTTAATAGGTAATAATTCATCCATGAAACAAATTCTCCCTGGTCAGACGCTTGGCAAGCAAGATGCAGCTTCAGAGAATTTTTGCACAAGAGGTTCTTCATAAATGAAGATATGTATATCCATTGTGATCATAAACTCTTTGGAAAGCAGAGTGAGAGTATTTGAGGTTTTAAGTCACTTTATTGCACTGTATTTATTTTCTCCATGTTAAGACTTCTATCAAGGAAAAGCTTATCGGCCAACACCTTCCATAGAATCATAGAATTCTTCAGGTTGGGAAAGACCCTTGAGATCATCAAGTCCAGTCGTTAACCTAACTCTGCCAAGCCCACCACTAAGCCATGTCCCTAAGTACCACATCTACACATCTTCTAAATACCTCCAGGGATGGTGACTCAAACGCTTCCCTGGGCAGCCTGTTCCAGGGCTTGACAACCCTTTCGGGGAAGAAATTTTTCCTACATTCCAATCTAAACCTCCCTGGCACAACGTGAGACCATTTCCTCTCATCCTAACACTTGTTACTTGGGAGAAGAGACCGACCCCCACCTTGCTACAAAAACCTTGTGTTTTTAAACAGAACTGGGTCTTTTATCAGAGCAGGGAGTATGCCTAAAGAAACAATTCCTAGTAACTGTTTACTTGGCTAAAACTGATCAATGGTTATATTTTGTTTTTTCAATTGCTTTGTGAATGTTTATAGGCCTCACCAGTACGTATTATCTAGATGTGTTAAAAATTTCATGGAAAATGGCCTTTGAAGAAGTAGATTCAGTTACTTTAGGACTTGCAGGCGGAAACGCAAACTATGAAGCGCAAGCATGCTGATGTGACCTTGTGTGTTCAATTAAACTATTACACCAATCTGCACTGGAGTTTTGAATATTAAAATTTGCCTAATTACCCACACATAATCTGCAGTACTAATACAGCAAACAGAATTATCAGCAAGAAGTGTGGTAGAGCAATCAGTGGTGAGGTTTTGGGGTGTTGTGCTCTTTTTTTTTTCTTTTTTCCTCTTTTCTTTTTTCCTCTTTTCTTTTTCCATTATCACATTTTCTCTTGGCAAAATGGGAAAGAACATGTAGAAGAGAAAGAGAAGCCAATGAAATAATATTTACTGACACAACATCTATTGGTTTTGGAATTTGAATCATATTTTTTGCTTAGCATTTTTACAGATGATGATTGAGATTTTATTTTTTTGAAAAGGACTTTAAAATAGTCAGTTATAAATATTTCACCATCTATTAGCATAACATTTCTTTCACCTTTTTCCTCATGGGATGTAGACCCTATCAGCTGCTAGGAACACCTCACGATTACATAGCTCTTTGCATCACATTTAAAACATTGTAGATATGCCATAGAATGAATTGCCTGTCTTAATTCTCTTGCAAAGGACAATGATATTAATTTAAGGATCAACTTCACCTATACTTTTATGAAATTAACTCTGAAATTATATGTCTGCAAATATAATGCTGCTCTTACCGAGTAATATGGCTACTGAGCACATTAATAAATTATTGCTGTCTTCTATGATTACAATAAAATATTTCAAAATGAAATCCAGAGATGCAATTAAATTAATAGACTCAAGGAGAAATATAAAGCTATAGGATGTAACAGTGTAAAAGGCTATCTCATGGCTGTGTGAGCCTTTTGAGTATCATCAAATGGATTTTCATTATCAAGAGATCTGAATTCTTTTAGATCCCACACTGACATTAAAGGCAGGATACCATGAAAGTAATGCTTAATACTAAGATACATATATACTCCAAAGCTAAGAGAAGATTCTCACTCTTGGACAAGCATTTCGAGCTCAGAGAGCTCACCCTTATTTTTCATTGCATTCTTCTCTCCTAGTCCCATTTTATGACGTTCAACTGCTGATTCCCTCTTTCTAGAGGCCTCAGGGAAATATCGGAGTGATTCTGAGAGTTGCTGTGAAGTGCTATGAATAATTCGTATTCCTGGAATTAATTTTCTTATAACGTAGAGCTTTTGGGAACAACAAACCCAAATACATCTAATGGGGTTCCACTGTATTGCTGTATATATGTTTAGCTGTTCAGACACGAAAGCATAAGAACCTCCTTCAGTAACAGTGCTACTGGGAGGCCTTCCGTGGAGTATCTTCCCTTCAAGGGAACTGGATTTTTGCGATTGCTTGCAGTAGGAAGAGTTTATTGCATTAAGGATATGAGCCCAAATAAAGGAGAACAAATAATGATTTATATTTTTATTTTCATTGGTGCAAGTCCACGTTTTTGAAGGGCTGAGAATTTGGTAGGGGAAGGATAATATGGTGTCAGATTGATCTCATGCCTACTGCTTATGTTTCCTTAGGGTAGTGTCTTCCTGGCAAATTCATCTCATAACGGTCAGTGTTGATTGTCTTTTTGGTCAAATATTGTTCTATTGTTCCTGAAGAATAGGAAAAAATTTTACAAGCTTTTTATTCCTTGAACAGTTTTTCAGTGTCCTGTGAAATATTTTGGTGTATTATAGAAGTGATCATACAACAAGTACCCATGAACTAAATCAGCCACAGTGGTTCAATACCATTTTAATTGAATTGTCTATGTATTTAAATTGAAGTAGTCAACTGCAGGGGTATATTTACCCAGGAAGCTGAGCTTATAAACCAATTTTATTCTGTATCTAAAAGAAAGAGACCTGCAAAAAATTACAGAGCCAGGAGCCCTAAGTATTAGATATGCTTCTTGCAGACTGCCCCTTTAAATTGGTCTCAGAGAAAGAACAGTGCATTTATAATTTAGCTTGTCCTGAAGGAGAACTCTTCTCTGTGGGAGGATCCTCTTTAATTACAACTTCACAGTAATAAGATGAGAAATGAGCAAGCAAGAAAGTACTGCTGGAATGAGACATGATAAATCAGTTTGTCCAGGAAGCACGTTTATACCAGATCTATCACCACATTCAGCACGGCACTATCTTTCTTATTTCAATAAGGAAATCTCATGAAGAAATTTTAATTGCATACTATTAGGTGAAAGTCAATGTCCCATAATGAGCAAAGTGAAACCTGCATTTTTTCTTCTTTTATCTTCATGCTTTGAGTTCCCAAGGATTAACACAAAATGATTTGCCCTTAAATTGCACCCTTTTTTTTTGTTGTTCATTTGTCTGAAGGATGTAGATTTTAGGTAATTTAAAAGGCACCAAGCTTTTGCTGTGAGCTTCATGCTTGCAAGTTGGGAGTCAGAGGGGAAAAAAAATTCCAATTTTCGAAGTCTCCTATTGTTAAGGGTGACTGAATGGCAGCCTGCAATTATATGATTTCAATGTAATTCATTCAGTAGGGAAGAGGTTGGTTCATAGATGCCTGGCTTAAAAGATTGGCATTGCTGTGTGATTAATTTCCAAACTTTAGAGGTATTTTCAACAGCATACAATGGAAGCATGTGACAGTGACATTTTCTGGATTTGCGCTAGGATTGCTTTATAATTGAAGTGCTAGGCTTGTGGGGACCACATTGCCATTGGAGTTTCATTTTTCATAGGGTGAGTGTATGTTGTGTGTCTGTGTATATATATAAAAAAATATATAAATATGCACCCGTAAGTACACATGTGCATATATGTGAGCACACATACATGTGATGTGTGGAAGCGTACAGGGGGATTTTATTATGCAGATATCTTTACAGCACACTTGCATTTGCCCCTTTCATGTAGGTTTTCAAGAGTTACTTTTTTTCCATTTTACATAGGAAAGGTAATGATGAGGTTCATTCTTGAAAGAGTTGTAATTTAATGCTTGATTTAGGATATTTAAGCGAAAATAGTGTTTGTTTTTTGAGTGAATTAAACTTTGAATTATAATTACAGACAAAAATTGCTGTGATGGACAACTGGGAAGTTTGTCCTTTACAACAGCATTTTTTTGTCCATTGTTTGTTATGGTCAATGGATTCCCTAATTACTTATATTTAAAGCTGTGCCAAGTCTTCATTAACAGACCTCAAGCCATGTGAACCTTACCTGCACAGAAAAGAGCTGAAATGAATCAGAAATAAAAACAGAACACTTTCTACTTCCCACCAGAAGAAAGATGCACAACATTTCTACCTCAAAGGATGAAGAAATTGAGGGTGACGCTCTCAGAAATTTAAATAAAGAAGTAATATGTGTAATTTTTGTCTCTCTTAACTGATTTTCCTAGTTTTGAACCTATAGGTTTTATTATGCAAGTTTTTCACATAACTGTACCAACCAGAATCATCCTTTAAAAATATAGGCTATAATTTTTTGTATATTGGTATGACTCTGGGAAGTCAGATTGAAGAGGATGTTATCCTGAGAGGAGAAACTTGGGGTTAAAGCTTGCAGTGCTGGGTGGAGTTGATTCTAGATGAAGATTTTCTGCTAAAATTATTTTTGTCAGAAAAAGACCATTTCTTTTGCTGGAAAACTCACACCAGTTTAGGAAGAAAAGCTTCTTGAGATGAAGATCCCAGGATCAAGCCCATATTCTTTGGGTTTCATGAAACTCTGTGAACGTTTTGGGATTCAGAAACACTTCTGAAGTAGTGGCAGAGAAATACCCCTCTCTAAATATAAATGATTTCCTCTTCAAGCCCAGTCTGAACTTCAGACCAGTATAAATGTCTTGTGGAATGGGATAAATGACAGGGAAAGGAGTAAAAAGGCAAGAAATTAAACAAGTACTTTTAATATTTCTCTTGTGGGAGAGATTATTGAGTGCTTGCAGGTTTGGGGTGTTTAAACTTTATCCAGCACCTCTCTGATGGTTTGTGCTGCTGGCTTGTAGGGGCAAAAAGTAAAACTTGGAATAATAAAAAGTCCCAGTCAGGAAATTTTCCCCCAAACCTGGGAAAAACGTCATTGCAGTGCCAAGGTACTTATGCACTGACTAAATGCCCAAATTTGCATGGGATCAGAAGTCCTGGGGTGAATTCGCCTGGGGTAAGGCAGCCTATTTCTGCCTTCTATTTCTTACCTGTTTTTGGCTTATGATGAGGGGTGGTGAGCTGCTGCTCTGGTTGGTGTATGGCATCTCACCTTCAAGCTTGTGCAGCATTCCCATGCATTATGTAGGTTCCTTGTTTAGCTAAAGTATGCAGGAGCTCACCAAAGGTAATGACATCTCTATTCATCTGAGTCTCACTGTAATTTCAAAGTAACCCTCTCCTTGGGATGGGGTCTTTAGGAGGCCAAAATATTATAGGGCTAGAGAGTGCTTTTGGCATTTCAGTAAACCAGGGATGTCTTTTGAGTGAACCCAGCATCACTGCAGGAAAGTGCCAGGGAATGTGAAACAGCCGGGAGCCAGTGTTATGAAATGATAAAAGCTGTTAAAAATGTCAGATTGCCTGTCTGGTCCTGGTGGTTGCAGGCAGCAGAGCACAGAGGAGGGGGGCTGGAAAGGTAGGGGTGGGGAGGCTCACGCGAGTTGCGTTTCCCTCCCTCGCTGAAAGGTGGGTTGTGATGGACACACACCATGTGTGGGAAATTCTCCTCTCAGTATGAAATGATTGTCTATTTGTTCTGCCTGCGGAGCTCCCATTAATGCTGGTGGGACTTGTGGAGAGACTTCTGAACGGGAAGCCAAGAGCAACGGTGATTCAGAGATGAACAATTTGCCCCATAATGTGAAGACAGTTTTATGAGCTGTTTATTCAAGTTGCTCTACATCGAAACGGCAACTCTTAAAAAATGACCCATTTGTACAGTCACCTGGTCCCACTGCATTACGCAGACACCACTGCTTTGTTTATTTATTGCACACCTTCTGGGGTGCTAGGGATACGGGACTGCAAAGGGCTTACGCCATAAGTCCAGACCATTGATATCAGAAGAAATGAAGTTTTATAATACCATTCATATAGTTCATTCATCGATACCAGAACATAATTATTTTCTTACAACCATCTGTTTCTGTAATTTCCAAGGAATTCCAGTGTTCAGCAATAGCTATTTAAAAATAATTTCAATTTTGACAAACATATACTCAAAATAGGCTCATAGCATAAAATAAGCAGTGGCAAGTGTCTGTGATTTGTTTCATGATAGGGAAGAAAGGGGTAAATAATAGGCTTTCCATAATTTTCTGTAAAAACAAACAGGTTAACACCCTCTCCCATTGTAATAACTCCACGGCAAATAATGGCTAATTGACAATGATATCAGGAGTTTATGTAGGATTTCATGCCAGATTTGATGTGTGTTCAGGTATTAACACAGAGAAAGTGCAGATTTTGTGCTGTTTTTTTCTAGAGACAAATTCACAAAATATTGTGTGTACACATTGAGACAAGCAACTAAAAGCTGGTCTTATAGTGATGGTTACTGTCAGTTATTTTACGATTACTGACATGAAGAAACAGAGGGAAAATTTCTGAAACTCTGCCCTTTCTCTGAGTTGAGATGGAACAAGGATGTTGGAGGACTAAGGTTGGATGATGTGTCAAAGGAGAAACGAAACAGCAAGAAAATTGGTGATAACTCATCTCCAGTATCTGGGATAAAGAGAGGAGTTTTACCAAATCTTCATGCATGAAACACACAGAATTTGCAGCTCTAAACTCTGGCAACTGTTTCATGCTGCTGATCAGGGAATGAAAGAAGACATTAGGACTGATTCCTGACAAAAGGAGAAATGCCCCAAGCTATTATTACACGTTATATAATGTATTTATTTATGTTGCCGTGATGCAAATGCAGAATTTTCATTTAAAGTGAATGAAGCTGATGGAAGTTGCTCCTGTGGGGTGGCTGTTGAGTGGCCTTGATGTCACGGGCTGTGAAGGCACCTGGACTTCCAGTTCCTGTTCTGTGCCACCAGCTGAAAAGCGCTGTCTCTCCTGTGCCACCACCTATTTCCAGAGTGTCACAGGATGCAGAGCTCTGCGAGGCTCTGGCTGTCTCTTTCACTGTCTCTCTGGTCCAAAGAACATCCTAATCCAGTCACAGAGCAAAACGGAGACTTGTGCTAGCTGTAGCCTTGTTTTCAAATGCACTGTAGAGCAGGGCTGCCACTGCTGGGTTAAGAGACCTTGCTAGAGGCTTACCAGGACATGTGGTTTAGGTTAACACGGCTGCTTGGAAGAAATCCTCCCTTTGCAGTATATACTGGGGTTTTACTGACTTGCAAAACTACCTAAATATCTGAGTACTGGTGTGATCCACTGTAGCCCTGTAACCATATAAAGCTGCTTCTTAGTTATTTTTATCTCTAATTCCACAGTGTGGGCATGAACTACTGTTTCAAGTATTTCTTCATTTCCTAGACAGTATAATTTCCTATTTTTAGGAAATATGCCTCTTTCTGTAGATATCTTTTACTTAATTTATTTAACACAGACAGAAGTGCAGGTGAGCAGTACGTACACCCGTCTATCTACACACTTAATATGGATAGGGTTAAATTTTGCCCTATCTCAATAAAGTGACTTTCCCTTAAGACTTACTGTTATACTGATTTCTCTAGTTTAAAAGTTTGGAATTTGTTAAAATTACTGCTAATTTGAATGTATAATTCTTCTGATCTACTATATCTGAAATCTATCAAAAGCCTGTGAAATTAGAAAAACTGTTTTCCAGTAATGTTATTTTTGTTTTCTTGCAGCAGTATTGAAAAAAAAATCCTTGTTATGTGATATCATGGTGCAAAATTCATGCTGAACATAGTTAACACATGTGTAAGATAAAAGGTCTTGTGTTTTAAACCCACATGTGTTCATTGCCTGTACATGGGAGCATCTGCTGAGTGCAGGAGGTGCTTGCTTCTGGGGGAAATTACCTGGTTTGCAGGTGTAACAATTTCTGTGGTCTGTGAACTAGTAATCAGATTATCATGGAGCAACTTTGTTCATACGATTTCCAAACAATGTCATCAAATTCCTGCAACTGCTATGCTTTTGATATGCTTTGGAGGACTTGGTTACATGAAATAGCATGAATAGATTTTTTTCCCTAGCAGGATCCTTTCAGGATCAGAAACATGAGGGCTATGAAATCCTTTAGAATCAAAATCTTTCCTTTCCCCAGATTCAGAGCTTTCAGGGTTTTCTGCAGCACCTGTCTTCACTGTATGGAAGTACCTTTACAAGCTAGAGAAGTAGAACAAGAGGCTAGTAAGTAATGGCCCTTAATTCTGTAATGAAAGACATCCAATCCTAGCTGTAAGGGGTAACATAAAAAACCAAGTAGTTAAAATACCTGATTTTAGCAGCGGAAAAATGTCTTTAACTAAAGCTGAAGAATTCATTCAAGTCTTGATCATGGTGGGAGCTGCAAGGGAGAGCTAACCTCTCCAAGGTGGAAGGAGGTTGCCTCCCTGAAGATTTCTTGACTCAACAACCAGTCTGCACACCTTGTATACCCACTTTCTCAGCCCAGTGACCCACTGAATACAGTGATGAAAACTTGGTGTTATTTGACCTTTTCATCTGATTAAAATGCTTGGTGCTGGGCTTAGCCAAGTTTGGATACCACCATGGTATTTTGAATTCAGGATGACTACATAATATCAATTAAAATGACAGTGACAGGGCTTTTCTTGTACAACTCTTTAATACTAGCTGTAAGACACAGAGGGGCTTGGTGGTTTCTTTGTGGCTCTTTTCTTTCCTAGTCTCTGTATTTTCAACTAAGGGGACACGGTCCCCTGCCAGTAGATGCAGGCTATTTAAATGCTCCATTGGAGAGGGATTAAAGTTTATGCAAGGTCACTGGGGATGTGATAATTATAATCACAGGTTTTTGGCTCCACAATGACAGCCATTTGTTATTTTCGCTCGAGTAATTCCTGCAGCTTGGAGCTGTTGACAAGCGTGCACTGATTTACTGGCCCCCCCAGGTCCCAAGGCAGTGTCCGCTCTGAAGTCTGACACCCCTGCCTGGCTCCTGCTGCTTTCAGTATCTTTTCTGCTGCGAGCTGCAATACCGACTGAAAATTGGAGAAAAATATTGTGTTAGTTTATAATGGGATGAGAGAGAGAGAGACATAAGGTTACTGAGTTTGTTACTACTCTGCAGCTTCCCCACTCCCCTTCCACGGCTGAGCATTTGTTTCTGTGTTGTGAGGGGATTAATAAACTACTGATGTGATTTACAATGTAAGACCATTGGAGTATTTTTATAGTGAAGAGGCCTTGAGAGCTTGGATGCAAAGATCAAGGGAATAAAAAACCATTCTTTTGAGAAGCAGATCTCCCTTCTGTCTCTTCAGCCTCCTCATCTCCCTTTCCCTTTCTTTTTGATTTATGTTGCCTTATTTTGTTTGTTTTTGCAATCAAAGGTAAGAGCATTTTAATATATATTAAATGGTGATAAATTGAGAATAGCTGATGGGTTAGGGCCGATATGACATTTGTCTTTATGGGTGGGGAGATTGATAACTCATGAGTGGTGTGAAAGAATCAAGCAAAATCACTTAATAGGGAATCTATTTTTTGGAAGAGCATTTTTCTTTGTGCAGGCTCATGACTGCCATGATAGCTCTTTATATTTTGTTTATTCAGCTTATCTGTGCTTTCCCCAGGCCTCCAATTTCCTCACTCCTTTGCCTCTCTAAAACATCCCAACCTTCCCAATTTATATTTAGTACATTTAATATATGACGTTTCTCTCTCTCCTGCTGAACCTTGAACACCAATTGGTTCCTCGTCTATGGTTCAAACTTCCCTTTGCTCTTTGTGAATACATTCCAAAGTCTTCTACATCTGGTCCACCATCCGTGCTTTCACTTCTGAGCACAAACCAGGTATGTCCAGGACACTTCCAGATGTCCCCAGAAGAAATGATGGCAAGGGAGCAGCTGGGAAGCTCAGTTTAATGCTAGATGAGCATACAGACTTTATAATTGTCATGAGCTGTGTGAGAACCTTGTCTAACAAGCTGTCCTTGCCCAGGCCTGGCGGTTGCCCCAGCCTAACACTGCATCCCTCCTCCTTCCTGCTCTGGTGAGCTGCATTTGGATTTGTCTTTGTTGTTTTCTTGGCACTATTAACCTCAGATTTCTTGCTGCTGCCTCTTTCTCAGTACCTGGCCATCTGGAGCTTTTTACAAGATCTCATCCACTTACCTGCATGCATGCTCGGTACTGCTCAGAGGTGGTTGGTACAAAATATTCCTTTCTCATCAGCCGCCTCAAATTTCCTGGAGCTACCTTGCTTTCAGTTGCTCAGAATTACATTATCATCTGTCTTTCTTTATGCAAGATATTTCCATGAGTGCTAGAACGAAGAAGTGCTGGGCATGTATAAGGTCTGGTAGCAGACCTGGTATGGTCTGATTGCAGATGTGTTATGTTTTCTGATATGATCTGTTTTCTCAGGGAACTAGGCAAATAGGAAAGGCTTTCTAGCTGTCCCCAAATAACCATCCTATGTCCAAGTCTCACCATTACTCTCAGCACAGATGTCTTGCCAGCTTTCTGCTTGGTTTTCAGTAAGTATTCCTCCTACAGACCAGAAAATGACTTCCCCAATTCTTATGTGAGGAAATTATTCTTCTTTTCCACCCAGCTGTACCTCTGGAAAGGTTCTGACATCGCTAATCAATTGTATATTCCTCTTCTCTCTCTGTCCCACTCCAAGACTGTGTCCTTTTACATTTCTTATGATGAATTTAAAACAGATTTCTCACATTACAAACCTCCCTCCCTTGCCATCCACTTACAGTTTCTTCTTTTGCCTCTTCTTTCTAGTATGTCTTTGAGTAACAGACTGCTCAGGGATGTGGTTGAGTCACTGTCCCTAGAGGTACTTGAAAAACATGTAGATGTGGCACTTAGGGACACGGTTTAGTGGTAGTCTTGGCAATGCTAGGTTAGTGGTTGGACTTGATGATCTTAAGGGTCTTTTCAGCCTAATTGTTTCTATGATTCTATCATTCTCTGAGTATGGACTATGTATGCTCAACAGAATTTTTCATACTCTTTATTCCTTTAACCCTCTGCACTTTGTCTGTTTATGAGCCTTGACTGTTTCTGCTTAATGTTACAGTATAGTTTCCAAAATTTCAATCCTATACACACAAATTTTCTTCTTCTGGGTATATTATCCCAATATGGGTAAGTTATCCCAATATTTTGTGACTCAGGCCATGAGTCTGCTATCAAGGTGAAAAACATTTGATTTACCCTTGAAGTTTAATTTAACATTTTTCTCCCATCTCTAGTTTCACCTCCAGAGCAATAGTAACATTTCCACTTATTTAAATCCTGCTTCAACAGAGATCCTTATTTGTATTATTTCTTTCTGAGCTATTGTAATCTCCTGTGTTTATCTGTGCCTGCAAACTTGGCCCCATTTTACTGTGAGTTAATTGAAAGAACTTAGAAAGTTAAGTAGACAAAGTTCAGGAGAAAGGAAGGTTTGCTGTCTCCTGGTTTTTTCCAGCAAAATTGAACAAGTTGTTTGGTTTCCTGTAGAGTGTCTTTGTCAGAGGCATCAGCAGAACCCATCTGTATAGCATATCAGATCCAAGGCTGAGAGGGAAGTCATTGGTCTTCTGTGAGTCCTTTTCTGTTATAGAATAAAACCTAACCTTTTAGGAATTTAAATAAAGGATCCTTTTCAAAAAGCAGTATTTACCACTTAAGCAAAGCTGTCTTCTCCAATACTATATTACAATGCATAGAGGTTAATGCTGAAGAACAAGGATCTGCCATTGTTGTGCAAAATAACTATACTAAGAATATTATAATGGTAAAGTGACTCTTTATGGATTCTAAGACTGTTACAAATATTGGTGAACTACTTAGTACTTGTGAATTAGTAGTGTTTTCATCTGAGTAAAAAGAACTGCAGAGAAGTAATTTAATAGTACCAGCACTCATGCTATTTTGTATTCCATAGTGCTTCACTGGGTTGTTTCTGGGCTGCAATCTGAAATGCTTTCGGCAGCAGCATTGGTCTCCTTTGCTCACTCCGATGCAGCAGCAGGCGCTTGCTATTAGCTGCCCATCACCACCATCAGGAAAACAGATGGGTCAGAAAGGCTACAGCTCACGAGAAACTGATGCCGTGAAAAGCCAAAATCAGGCCTCAATAGTCTGAATGACTATTAAGCAGGTATTCTTTATTGCAGCGCTGGATGCACAGGGGATCACTCCTCCTAATGTGCATCCCACAAGTCATGATGGACAAAGCTTATATTGCTCGGTTACATACATATGCGTTAGGTTTCCTGGAACTAATTATAATACCTGCATCTTAATTACCCATACGTTTTAAGTCCCTTCTTCCACATATAGACATGAGTTGGCCCATTGAGTAATTTTGTCACGGTGTATTGCAAGGTGTGTTGGTTTCAGCTGGTGTTCTGACTCTTATCTAGGTGGAGATGTCCGTAGTTCCTTTTGTCTTGGTTTTGACTGGCGCCTGCTGCTAGGTTGTTTGCATCACTCAAGGACGTTCCCCATCAAGCTTCCAAAGGTTATGTCCTTGAGTGCATCCTTGCCTGAGACCCCTTACAGCAGTGGCAGTTGTGAGGTTGTTGCGTGTTTGTCCTGTGTGTTTCTGAGTGGAACCTCAGGGATCATGAGGCGGTTTCCAGACAAGAGTTGGGTAGTTCTGCAATGTCCTTATCTTTATGGTTCTGTACATCTGCGTCATAAATATTGTTTAGGCACTTCTTGTCCTGAAGCCTTTCTGACTCCCCCAAAGCAACAAGTTTTAATCACAACAGCTCTAACTCTATCAAAACCTTTCCTCTGGAGATGAGTGCTCAGAAAAGTGGGGAAGCATGAAAGCAGACTGAGTCTTTGGAAGCTGCTGACATTTGTAAATGGGGGGCTGGAAGGGAGGCTGCAGTTCAACTCTGAAGGCCACAGGATAAGAGCTGAAGGCTAGGGATAGTCAGGGAATAGGTGTCAGGAAACCCCTGTGGTAGGTGAGAGGGGAGAATGGGAGAAGGAAATGTGGGAGCTGGGACTTGCATGTCTGTGTGTCCATTTCATGTGGGATTCAGCTTTCAGCCTGTAGCAGAAATGGGACGATATTATGTAGGTGTCTCATGTGAGCCATGCAACTTACTTTGTAATAGACTTGTATTTGGTCAGCTAAAAACGTCACAGCAAAACAAAACTGGTTGAGTATTAGTGTGGATCTCTTTTGAAATCTCACAATTTTGGGGAAAACTTGTATGATTTTTGGTGCAGGGGAAGGAGAATGTACTGCTGCTTGTACTTTTGTTGGACATACTGGTCAAGCTATTTCCCAAATAGCCCTAAAATTCACAACAGTTTGGAAGAATGCAATGCATTCTGTGTTCTACATGTTCTGTGGCTTTGAAGAATGACTTTATTTAGCACTGAATTATGCAGAAATTCAACCAACTCTTTATCACACCAGGAAGTGGTAGAAGTTGAACCGAGAAGTCAGATTTTCTTGTCTTGTAGATGTTCTCTTGTTGCTTTTAAGGCATTTCATTTTTACAAAGAAAATGCTCAAAGCAAGCAGATTTGTAGCAGCGTCAGCATGAGATGACTCAGGATTTGCTAGCTGAGATGGATGAAAGGTTGGAGGTGAGTTCCTCTGTAGGACCTTGCAGGATAAATTAGGTAAATAATACGTGGGTTTCATGGATGGATAAATGTTATTTTGGCAAATTCTCCTTCTGCACAAGTGATCAGTGAGTGTACAGTAGTCATAGATAGCCTGTTTCCCAAACATCCAACATATAATGACTTGCATGAATCAAGCACACATGGGAAATATCTCAGTTTAGACCCTCAAATAGTGCTGTACTCACATATTGTAATAGTATCAAGATATATTGGCAAAATGAAGGTCAAGTCATTAAAGGTAAGTACTGACGCACACTTTAGCCATACTGAGGACCAACAGGGACATGATTCCAGCTTTCCAGTATATAAAAAGCTGTTATCAAGAGGACAGTGATCAGTTTCTTCAATTGAACCTCTTGTTCAGCAAGAATTAATTAGGAAGTAATTAATTAGGAAGTCTTAAATGAAATGGAGAAAATTTAAGTTATACTTTAGAAAGAACTTTCTAACTTCAAGGACAGACAACAATGCAACAACTGAGTTACTGAATCCCCGTATCTGTAGGTTTTTGCTGTTAGAAAGTGAGGGACTGTGGGATACTTGTTCCTGGATTGAAGTAGATAAAAGCATTAGATTATTTTTTGTATTCTTTGCTTTGTTTCTTTCCTAGAATCATGATCTAAACTTAAAAATGTTATTCACTTCCTCACTTCCTAATTTTCCATGCATGAAGTGCTCTGCTTTTTGTTCCCTGTTTTCCACCCTTTTTAAGCTTTACACAGGTTCTTTGCCTTTCTCCACTATTTTCGTAAGGTCTGTTTCTGGGAAAATGGTGTTTGGTCCTTTTCTACTTCATTCCCCAGTGCAGCTGTGCTGGCAAAGTAAGTCTGCTGTGAACTCCTCAGTCCTGAGTGATACAGTGTAGATGAACGGTGCTATATAAATGTAAATTTCAATTCATTCCCTTCATTCATTCAACAAGCTATCAACATAACCTTGTCATTTCGATTTTTCACACTTTTTTGTGGGAGTCTTCTGTCTCCGTGAAGTCTCATTTCCTCAGCCCAGTGCCAAAGGTGACCAGGCTGTATTAGAATATACAGTCACATTTTTTCAAGTGGTCAGACATAATGAGAAGGAGGAAGCAGTCACAGCCTCAGCCAACCTTTCCCTCTGCTTCATTAACCAACCTACAGCCAAACAGGTCGTGCTGCCATCTCCGTCACTGTCCATGTGCCAGTATCTGCCCTGTCAGCAATGTTTTTCAAACTTTGGTAAATGACACACTTTAACACTGTTCAATAAAAACACTGAAAAAATATTTACATAGGAAATATTAAGAATCAAGAATACTCAAGGTGGGGAGGGAAGCACGTTACAGAAAAATTATCTTTCAGAATCCCCTTTTCCCATTAGTGCCAGAAGGAAGAGATACTTTTGCTTTTGCTGTTTTGCCTAGGACTTTTTCTCCCACAGATTGCTTGAATATAATTTTGCAGGTTAAAATGCCATTGTATGTGCTTACACAGCCTCTTGCTTAGAGCTACAAGTTCTTACATGGTAGGTTTAGTGACTTCCCAAATAGCTAATGCCAACACATTAAAGAAGAACAGGATAAAAAGGTCCTTCAACAGCCACCCATGGTATGCTGACCATTTCATGTTTCTACTTAGCCAAGTGCAAAAGAGCTGATACTCCCTCTGGCACATAAAATGTTATTGTCACCAATATTACTGTTCCCTGACTGTCCAACATTAAATCACTTTTCCAAAGTTTTTGAGTTTCTTTTTGCCACATCTGGCCTGTTTACACCTTGTCTCTTGACATCTTTCCAAAAACTTCAAGCCACACTTCTAATGTGGTCCTGGTTTCACATCAAATTCAGTTTATCCATTTGTCCTTACAAAGGACAACGATAGTATCATAATACATCGTAACGCATATGTGGGACAGCCAATTTGCCACTTGTGAAATTTGCACAATTTTATCCAAGATGTGTATGTTATTACCCCAAGAATTCATGAGGAGAGTCCAAAACCTTTTGAATGTGAATTTAGAAACACTTGATTTTGATCTGCTTTAGCACAATGTCTGCTTTTTAGAATGGAATTTCTCTGCCATCTTTTAGAGACACTTCTCTAACATCTGACTCCGGAGCCTTCCAGAGTTGAAAATTATCTTCTTATTTATCTTAACCTCTCATGCAATCTCCCTTACTGTCTCTTCCTCTCCCTCCTGTATTAATTTTTTTCTTTACACTCTCTTAACTTCCTTCGGCAATCTTTCTAGTCCTCCTCTCTACCTAATGTTTTATAGCTTGCATATGCCTCTTTCTTAACCTTAATTACTTTTTGCACTTCCTACTCCTAGTGTATTTATTGCTTGATAGCACACATAAGCCTTGGCATATATTCATTTATCTTTGGATGTTTCTCATTTGCCTTTGGTTCATTTGGTAGTGTTTCTTTATCTCAGCCAGAACTCTATGGGGTCAAGATTCACCCTAGCATTAGATGTGTTTCTTGGGGGTTCATGCTGCAGTTGGTTTACAGCACTTTTGGATGCCACACTGAGGTTTTCAAGCAATGCCTTCCATAGGCATTTCCTCTGTGCAGCCCTGCTGCTTGCCAAGGTACCCAGCCAGATAAAAGTCAAAGACCCTATGGCATGCTATGGAAAGAGTAAGAAAACTCTGTGTCTTGGTTAATACTTTGAAAACAAAATATTTCCAAGACCACTGCTGCACATGTGGGTTATTGTTAGCTTCCAGCAGTGAAGTCAGAACCACAAGCAGTTTTACTTCACACTAGAGTGTAATAACAGACAAGATGGAGGACCTGAAATGGTCTCATTCTCTGGGTTTTCTGTTATTCATAGATGTCTCTGAGCTACCAGTCTACTTTTTTTTCCTCCTATGCCAGCAAGTAATATTGCTAGGTTTAATGCTGAAATAATGAAGTTGGCTTAAAAGAATATTTTGGTTTTTTTCAAAATAAATATTACTGTATTTTGTCTTATTTTCTGAAGAATTAATCTTTGTGCAATTCATCGCCACATTTGTACGCTATCCTCTACATCTGGTTGGGAAGTGTGTCATTGGAGAAAGGGTGCATTAAAGAAAATTGCACCATAAAATAGCCATCCATATCCTGGTCAGATCCATGTCTGACAAAATGGTGTGTGATGTTCGTGGCAGGCGGATGTTAACTAAGATTTGCTACGCAGTTTTGGGTATGTCTGCTCCAGATTTTATACTAACTTCTACAGGAGAAGAAACATGGATTTAACGTAGCAGAATTAGCACATAGAGAAGGTCAGTTGCTACTCCTCGTTATGCTGCTGCTGTTCACTATACTTGAAGAAAGCCACAGAAAATCTGATGAATATATTTTTAATTATGTTTTCTTATAGTAAATTACACCAAAACTGCCTCTGATGATGTTACCCATCAATTTAGTGGAAGATAACCCAAGGAAAGAAAAATAAAAACTGAGTTGGAAATCTACAGCTGATTTATAAATTGTCTGCTAAAGGCAATTTGCTCTCTTTGTCTGCTGCACTTACCCAATTGCTGCTGAAACTAATTGCTCTTTTCTGGGCATTCTTTAAAGGGAAAAAAAAAAACCCAACCACAAAACAAAAAACCAAAACCACCACAAAACAAAATAAACAAAAATGTGTGCCAACGTGAAACTGAATTGTAAGCAGAGTTTCCTGCTAATTATCGGCTTCTTATCGGAGAATCGTGTCCAACACACAAATGTAATTGCTAATGACAACACGAACACTGGCTATGACAAGTACAAGGTGGAACATTTTCGAGCACATATAGAGCTCCAGCAGTGTCAAGGTCTTTTTCAGGTCAGATCCCTAGCAGCTGATCTAGTTCTGCGCTGAGGGTGATTCAAAGGTTAAGTCTTATACCAAAGGGCTGTTCTGGTCAGACACATAATTGGAATAACAAAGTCAATATATGTTGCTGGTTGTGGGACACAATCTTCATTTGATCTCTCACACGGCAGATTAATTAAGTGTTATCAATTAATGGCCTGGTAAAAGTGAACACCCTGTTAGTCACTTTTCCAAGTAGTGTCAAGCATATGCGAGCCCTGGGGGGAAGGAGAGGGTGGGGGAATAACCCCTGAACGGCACAATTGCTTTCCAAGAGCTGGAGGACTAAAATAACAGGAATATAGATCGCAAAAAATAACAATGAAATGATAATAAATGTTTTCCATAGGTTCTGTTTTTACAGCGGCTCTGAGCTTTGAGTGGAACTGTGTTTGAATTCATTTGATCAGGGTCTCAACAAATCCTTTTGTGAGAAATATTACTCTTATTATTGTTCACCAGTGTATATCAAATTGCAGCAAGGAATATGCAGGGCTGGGTGATGTGATACCTTTGAGCACTGAGGGACATGTACCTGGAGGAACAGTACAATGGTTATCCTTAACCCTGCTGTGACTGCTCAGGGGTCACTGCTCAGGTTTGCAGTGTTTAGGATGCCCACCAGAGAGAAGTAGCAATGGTGTTTCTAAGCCTAGTGGAAAGAATATTTAAAATATTCTTTGTGTGTTGTTGTTGGGTTTTTTTAACCTATCTAATAAATTTTGCACTGCTAAGATTTTAGGACTTGATTTGCAAAAATGGAATTAAGTATCTAAAGTGGATGAGAGCACCTAATACTGAACTGCATTTATTGGAAAGGTGTTTTGGACATAAAGCAATGAATGGCTTCCTTCAGCCCACCCAGCAACAAATAATAGAGCTGAAAACCAAGCAGTCTTTGTTGCTTTTCCTTATCAAGAACCCGTTTAATTTTGCAAGTGCACCACCAGCCACTGTTTCAAGAGCTTGCTCGGAGGAGCACTCAGAGGATGCACACAGGCATTCAGATTGCCTTCAAACACAAACTGGAGAGATGAATTTTTTAGAGAGAAAGGTCTAAAAAGTATTTTTCAACCCTTAGCAATTGATCTTGTATATTTTCCTGAAAGTAGTATACCTTTCAGCAGTTTTCAGTCTGTGTAGTTAGAGTACACGTGCTGTTACAGATGTTTCAGTCACTGCATAGATAGATAGACTTGGCTTATAATGAAGCTCTTTCTCTTGTGAGGTAAAATGCAGATACCATTTTGTTGCAAGGTGTCGCATGTGGCACACTGACATTCCAGTTACAGGTAACCTACATTTAGAGCAAAATTATTTTTTGTGTGAAAAATAGATTCCCATTCAGACCAGTTAGAAACAGCTGTCCGTGGTGTTCATTTCTTAGTTCCCAGTCGATGGGATGTTTTCCCACTCATAGCCTCTGTGTGATGGCAGGATTGGCAGGCAGACTGCAAGGCCGTGGCAGGTAGCGCACAGAGCGCTGGGGCTGAAGAATGGTGACAGCTGTGCTCTGTACAATGTCTGTTTTTCTTCCTTTTCAGTAATTACATTTGTTGGGTGTTTCTGACCAATGAGTGGATTTAACTGTAGTCCAGAAGATGTTTTAGTTGTCAGATGATAAAAAGAATGTAGAATGTAATTGTTCTTAACATATTTTTCAGCACCCTCTTTATCTGTCCTTTTTCTTCCTCTGAATTTTGTCTGTTTCAACCTCATTAGATTGTTATGTTGTTTTCTGTGTGTCCTCATGGGTTCGAACTTTGCCTGCCATCATTCCTGATCTTGCAGATTTTCTAAGATATTGTAATTCCCCCAAAAGCCCCATATTGGTTACCTAACTGTAAATAGTTTCTGGTGGTCTGTATTTTAGATCATGGGTGCTTAGCACATTTTGAAGGATCTCGTTACAACCAGGTGCTGAATGGATTGCATGGTCCCTTTACTACAGACTCAAAAAAACCCCAAGAAATGTTTGACCTCTCATGCAAATAGATTTTGTGCTAAACTAGCCTTCAGGTTTGAATCTGAGAGATATCTGTTTCTTTTTTTCTTCTCTTTCTCTCCCAATTATTTCCTGGTGTTCTTACTTTTCTTTGCTCAGAGGTAAGATGGTAAACCAGTATCCCCATGGACAGGCATGGAAATTGTCCCTGCATGCAAAGAGCAGAGACCCATGGCAAGCCAGGTACAGTTACCCATACTCCCCTATGGGCAAAGAAAATACTTTGAGACTGTCAAGCCAGAACAGTTAACGTGTGCTAAATTATCAAAGTTAAGGGTCTGGGTTTTCTCATGGCCTGAAGCAGTACACGTCATCCCACCTCATAGTTGCTGTTATAAATGATTGATGGCCAAACAATGGTAGGAGAACGGTTTCATCCCAACTTTTAGTTGTTAAGACAATTCAGCTCTTGCTAAATTGCTTAGCTTTCCAAACTTTCTATAATCATTTTGGTCACTGAGCAATGTGCATGCTTCACCGTAATTTTCATTATACTTCTTGATAGGACACTTTGTAATAAAATCACTTCTAAAAATACATTTGCAAGTTGTGACCATATTTCTTAAGCAGAACAATCTTCCTCAGTTTTGTCTCCGTGATTAAGCATCTGAGTTTATTTCATGTATTTTGTTTTATTCAGCTTAATATAAGCAAAAGATACAGTTCCCCAAAACCTCACTTTTAAAAAATATTTTGACATGTGATTTACTGAAGTTATCTGTTGGATTTCAGAATAAATATATGTCTTCCTGCCTTCCTATAATACTATGTGTAATAGCTGTGACTGTCTGTATTTTTCCACATTGATAAGATGAAGAATGCAGAATTTCTGCAGTCTCCATTTGTTATTTGGGACAAAAAGGATAATACCTTTTCTGTAGCATTTACTACTTGCCCTATACTGGTTACAGCTTACCCCTTTTCTCTGCTGGTTGCTTGTTTCATCATCCATATCCACAAGGCAGAATCTGTCAATACCCAGATAATGCTGTCACTTCTGCAAACTTGTTTCCTTACTGACGTTTTGGAATTCATAAAGAATATAGCTGGAGCATCAGGTCAAACTTCCCTGCCATGTTGCTGCCTGGATCTCTAGGCAGAGGTAGAAGTCAGCTAGGGAGAAGGTGGGTAGAATTCTTCTGCTTCGCTGAGGGGAGCAGCGCTGGTGCCAGCACGATCCACAGTGGAGCACTCCAGCATGGCGCACAGGGGCATTTCCTAAACCAGGGGAACCTCCAGGGGAGCCAGGAGAGATGCCAGGAGCCTGCAGGTCATGCAACAGTGGCTGATGAGGCCTGGGAAGAGACAGGAGCAATGGTGGCCAAGCCCCCCTGCACAAATGAAAAAAGCCCTTAGGGAGTGTTGTGACCAGGAACATTGCAAACAGAGTGTGGTGTGGTGGTTTGGGCAGAAGTTTGCATGGAAGGGTGTGCAGGAAGGGTGCGGAAGCTCTGCCAGCTCAACCAGGGAGCAATGGTATCCACCCGGCAGAAAGCTGTGGCCTCTCTAAGCTCTGCACCCACCACGACTGACAGAGCTCCAGCAGGAACATGCTGCCACCCAGGTGTCAGGGTGCAGGGTGTGCCCTGCTCTTACGCCAGTACGGGACGGCAGCAGTGAGCACACCTGTGGGAGGTGTGCCCAGGTAGGGGAACTCCTCCACGTAGTGACAGCTCGGGAGGAGGTGAGGAGGTTGAGGAATATCAGGGAGTGCAAGAGACAGATAAGACTACTGGAATTCTACCCTACCGTCCCTGAGACAGGCCCCACGGGCAGGCAGGACGCATGATATGGAGGATTCCCTATCCTCTCTCCACCTGGCTGAACACAGTGACTTAAGGGATGGGGGGAAATGGTGACAAGTTCCTGCCCGGCACAGCTGGCGTGCCTCCTCCATGACTGCTCCCCTTCCCAGCTGCCCTGGCACAATAGGTACAAGGCTCTGCAGGTGGGACTGAATGGATGGTTCATCTAGCTTGGAGGTGTCGCCGAGGCTAAGTTGGCCTACACCCTCAGTCAAAACTGCTTCCATAAAGAAAAACGATGGGTCATTGTCATAGGAGGCTCCCTTCTGAAGGGAACAGAAGGCCCAATACACAGGCCAGACTCCCTTCCTGGGGAAGTCTGCTGCCTCCCATGGGCCTGGGTTAAAGGTGTGAAGAAAAAGCTTCCTACCCTGGTATGGCCCTCAGATTATTATCCATGATGGATTTTTCAGGTAGGCAGGGATGAAGTTGCAACAAGAAGTCTGAGGGCAATCAAGAGAGACTTCAGGGCCTCAGGATGACTGGTTAAAGGATCAGGAGCACAAATAGTGTTCTTCTCCATCCTTCCACTTGCAGGGAAAGATGAGAGAAGAAGCACAAAGAGCCAGCAGATCAATACCCGGTTCTGAGTCTGGTGTCACTGGCAGAATTTTGATTTTTTAAATTTTTTTTATTAATCATGGGTCAGTTTGCATGACACCAGGCCTGCTGGTGACAGACGGGGTACACCTGTCTCAAAGGGGGAAAAGGATCTTTGCACAGGGTTTACCAGGGCTCACTGAAGGAGCTTTAAACTAGATTTGAAGGAGGAAAGGGATAAAACCAGGCTCACTAGAGAAAAGCGTGGGGGCAGTATACCAATGTTAGAGGGACAGTGTTCTAGCGAGGTCCTTTGGTCTGCCATCTCAGAGGATATAGGGGATGGAGATCCATGTGGCAGCAAAGACACAGGGGTTATTGATGTGTTAGAAACCACAGAAGTGCCGGAGAAGGTCATGTAGCAATTAGGACTTCTCCCCACAAAAAGGTGGCGGGATGAATAGCCCAGCTGAAGTGCATCTACACCAATGCACGCAGTATGGGCAACAAACAGGAGGAGTTGGAAGCCATTGTGCAGCAACTATGATACAGTTACCATCACAGAAACATGGTGGGATGGCTTGCACAACTGAACTGCTGCAATGGATGGCTATAAAATATTCAGAAGGGATAGGCAAGGAAGGAGAGGTTGTGGGGAAGCTCGGTATGTTAGGGAGTGTTTTTATTGTCTAGAGCTTAATGATGGTGACCATAGGGTTGAGTATTTATGGGTAAGAATCAAGGGAAGCCAACAAGGCACATATTATGGTGGGATTCTGTTATAGACCACCCAACCAGGATGAAGAGGCAGATGAAATGTTCTGTAGTGCGGGGAGAAGTTTCATAATCACTAGTCCTTGTTCTCTTGGGGGACTTCAACTTGCCAGATATCTGCTGGAAATACAATCCAGCAGAGAAGGAACAGGGTGGGAGGTTCCTGGAGTGTGTGGAAGATAACTTCCTGCCACAGCTGGTGAGTGAGCTAGCTAGGGAAGGCACCCCGCTGGATCTGCTGTTTGTAAACAGAGAAGTACTGGTGTGGGAGATGTGATGGTTGGAGGATGTCTTGGGTATATCGATCATGAAATGATAGAGTTTTCGATCCTTGGAGAAGTGAGGAGGGGGGTCAGCAGAACTGCTGCCTTGGACTTCTGGAGGGCAGACTATGGCCTGTTCAGGAGCCTGGTTGGCGGAGTCCTTTGGGAGGCAGACCTGAAGGGCAAAGGAGTCCAGGAAGGCTGGGCATTCTTCAAGAAGGAAATGTTAAAGGTGCAGGAGCAGGCCATCCGCATGGGTGAAAAATGAGCCTGCGGGGAAGAAAGAAGACTTGCCTGGCTGAAGAGAGAGATTTGGCTGGAACTCAGGCAAAACAGGAGAGTTTGACATTTGGAAGAAGGGCAGGCAACTCAGGAGGACTATGAGGATGTTGTGAGGTTATGCAGGGAGAAAATTAGAAGCCACAAAGCCCAGCTAGAACTTAACCTGGCTACTCCAATAAAAGACAATAAAAAATATTTCTATAAATCCATTAGCAACAAAGGAGGGCTAAGGAGATCTTCATCCTTTATTGGATGCAGGGGGAAACATAGTGACAAAGGGTGAAGAAGAGCCTGAGCTACTTAATGCATTCTTTGCCTCAGTCTTTAATAGTCAGGCCAGTTGTTCTCCAGGTACCCAGCCCCCTGAGCTGGAAGACAGGGACGGGGAGCAGATTGAACCCCCCATAACCCAAGGGGAAGTGGTTAGTGATCTGCTACACCATTTAGAGATACACAAGTGTATGGGGCCAGATGGGATCCACCCAAGGGTACTGAGGGAGCTGGCAGCAGTGCTCAAGGAACCACTTTCAATCCTTTACCAGCAGCCCTGGTTAACTGATGATGTCCCAGTTGACTGGCGGTTAGCAAATGTGATGCCCATCTCCAAGAAGGGCCAGAAGGAGGATCTGGGGAGCTACAGGCCTGTCAGCCTGCCCTTGGTGCCGGGGAAGGTTATGGAGCAGATCATCTTGAGTGCCATCACGTGGCATGTACAGGACAACCAGGGGATGAGGCCCAGTCAGCATGGGTTTATGCAAGGCGGGTCCTGCTTGACTAACACGATCTCCTTCTGCGACAAGGTGACCTGTTTAGTGGATGAGGGAAAGGCTGTGGATGTTGTCTACCTGGACTTTAGTAAAGCCTTTGACATGGTTTCCCCCAGCATTTTGCTGGAGAAACTGGTTGCTCACGGCTTGGATGGGCGTGCTCTTTGCTGGGTAAAAAACTGGTTGGATGGGTGGGCCCAAAGACTGGTGGTGAAGAGTTAAACCCAGTTGGTGGCCAGTCACAGGTGTTGTTCCCCAGGACTCAGTGTTGGGGCCAGTCTTATTTAGTGACTTTATCAACCATCTGGATGAGGGAATCGAGTGCACCCTCAGTAAGTTTGCAGATGACACCAAGTTGGGCAGGAGTGTTGAACTGTTTGAGGGTAGGAAGCCTCTACAGAGAGATCTGGACAGGCTGGATCGATGGGCTGAGGCCAATTATATGAGGTTTAACAAGACCAAGTGCCGGATCCTGCACTTTGGTCACAACAACCCCATGCAACATTACAGGTTTGAGGAAGAGTGGCTGGAAAGCTGCCCAGCGGAGAAGGCCCTGGGGGTGTTCATCAACAGCCAGCTGAACATGAGCCAGCAGCGTTCCCAGGTGGCCAAGAAGGCCAACAGCATCCTGGCTTGTATCAGCAATAGTGTGGGCAGCAGGAGTAGGGCAGTGATCGTGCCCCTGTGCTCGGCAGTGGTGAGGCCGCACCTTGAAAACTGCATTTGGTTTTGGGTCCTTCACTGCAAGAAAGACATTGAGGTGCTGGAGCATGTCCAGAGAAGGGCAATGAAAGTGGTGAAGGGTCTGGAGAGCAGGTCTTCTGAGGAGAGGTTGAGGGAACTGGGGTGGTTTAGCCTGGAGTAAAGGAGGCTGAGGGGAGACCTTATTGGTCTGTACAACTACCTGAAAGGAGGTTGTAGTGAGGTGGGTGTTGGGCTCTTCTCCCAAGTAATAAGCGATAGGACGAGAGGAAATGGCCTCAAGCTGCACCAGGGGAAGTTTAGATTGGATATTAGGAAAAATTTCTTCAGTGAAACAGTTGTGAAGCCCTGGAACAGGCTGCTTGGGGAAGGGGTTGTCACCATCCCTGGAGGTATTTGAAAGATGTGTTGATGTGGTGCTTAGGGACATGGTTTAGTGGTGGGCTTAGCAGAGTTAGGTTAATGATTGGACTTGATGATATTAAGGGTTTTTTTCCAACCTAAACAATACTATGGTTTTATGATTCTATCAAATGGGGTAAATTGCAGGTGGATGCATTGTCAGCACTAGCAGAACAAAGCCAGACTAGCAAGTGTTTGCAGATGGTTGAGGTAAGAAAATGCTGAGGGTTGGTGGTGGGCACCTTATTAGCAATTGTAGAGTCCTTAAAACACAGCAATTTGCTGCTGCTCAGCCTCTGGAAAAGGCTTTGCAGTACTCAGCAAAAGCAGTGGGCAGTAGTACCAAAATCCTGCCATTGGGATGTCTTGCAGGTCTTAAGTTTATGATACCATGGTGCTTTTTTACCAAAAACATCTACATATTAGGATAGGAAATTTTCTGCCAAGCTTGTCTCAACAACCTTATCTGAGATCCTGAGCTGCACCTGGAAAAATGTTCCGCTATTACATTTTCTGTACAATTTATGTTTTCTGAAGCATAGGGAATAGTTGGTGCCCTTGAGTGAAGTCCTTGGCCCTTGCTACAAGCAACTGCTGAGTACAGAGTATGTCATTTCCCCTCCTCCAGCCCCTTCATGGGTAAGGACGCTCCCACTGATGTGCTCCTTTGAAAATGGCACTGATCCTAAAAGAAAGGAAGACTTTTTCAGTGGCTTGCGACAGACTGACCGTCCATTGCAGGAGTATCACAAAAGGAGGGTTTATATACTGTTATGCAGGAGATCCATAGCATCCTTAGGATTCTTACTGTATGGCATACCTTCCCTGTTTTCTACTCTGATACATCACAGATTTTATTTTTAGGAAAGCAAACTCATTTTTCTTATTTTTGTCTGAAGCAAACAGATTGGCAATGTGAGAAGCAGGGAAGTTCATCTCTATGCCAACAGCACAAAGATCTACAGTATGAGATCAATGCAAACCCTGTGAGTTATATACGTATTACGAAAAGGTGAACAAAAGGAGAGATAAGGTCTCATGACATGAAGGAGCATCTCCTATTTTGTTTATCTGAAATTTTTTTTGACTGTCCAGCAAGGACAGATCTCACCGCCAAATTAGAAATGGTTTTAATTAACTTTTTACCAAGAAAACTGGATTTTTGGCAGGACCTTATTTTCCTTCAAAAGAAAGCATTAAGCATACTAGGCACAAGTTCTGAAAGTAAATGATGGATATTTTACTTTTTAAAAATTCCAGTTCCTATAGGAATGTCTAACTATCCTCTGACAAAACTTTCCTGGTTCAGAGAAGCTCTTTCTACTACCTGCAGGCATTTATCTCAGTGTGGTGACTGCTTGCCTGAATATGTAGTTACACTGTGGCGACAGGCTGTGAGGAGTCGTTCTCCCCACTAATGATCTGGCACATATTTATGCTGCAAAAAGTCAACCGTCCTAACAGAAAAACAACCCAAGATCTCATGTTCCTATTTGCTCTTAGAAGCACCCCCTATACTATGGGTTTCACCGATCTCATTGCTCCTCTTCTTGCAATAAGTTGGTATTTAATCCAAGAAGGACTGGGAGAATCTGGACCCTTGATGAATCACTCATAACTGTGCTTTGATAGATCAGAGACTGCATGACTGTTGCAGGCTGAAAATCTGCAGTGCTGATTTACCCATTTGTGTAAAACTGACTGTATCCACTTACTTGAGACCCAGCTAAGGGAAACCCAAACATGCCACCACTCAAAAGACATTACAGAAATAGAGCATTTCTGAACTCCAAATACAGTAGTACTTCTAAAATGGACTTGTCAGGTTCTGAATTTCTTCCAGAATTAGTATTTGTATGAACCTCTTGTTGCCTCAGAAAGAGCCACTTTATATCACGTTCTGGTGTTCCTTGTCTTCAGTTTCATTTCCAGAATTTTTGGCAATTCTTAGGGAACTAAAAGCTGACACCTTTTCAGTTTTACATGTCACACAAGTTTAAGGCCAAATCTACTAAGCAGACTTTCATGAGTTTATAGCTGTGCCTCTCAGAGTGTGAGGTGCAGAGCCTGGGTAGACCTAATCAAGCCAATGGAAACCATTACACAAGAAAAACTGAATTTAAGCTTAACAAGTATTTGTTAATGGGAATTAAATTACTGTACCCTTAAGAAGCAAAATTTCTCTGGTATCCTTAAAACTACATTGGACGTGTGGAGCTGCCAGTGTTTCTGTACTGGGAAAGCGCTCTAGATGTAGGCAGAACCTGAAGATACTTTCCTAGCTGATTTGCTTAAACTATTGCAAATGCCTTTGTGCACACTGTTACATAAATGTAAACCTTGCATATATTGCTTCAGCTTAAATTGATTTCTTTGTGAATTAAGCCAAATTGAAATAAGCCAAGTTCAAATTGATTTAAGATTGTCCATGTGGATTTGCGGTGCTGTGACTAAATTGATTTAAGAACCTTACTTCAGTTAAACAAATGCAACTTTTATTACAGTGTGTTCTAAGTGTCATGAGATCTGGGGCTAAAAGGCAGTTTTCCATTGTGTATGCAAAGAATCCCACTTGGCTAGCCATACGAGTAAAAGGAAGAGTTTGCCCTCCAATGGTCTGAAGTCTTCCATAAATGCAAAATATGATTATCAATGTCCTTCTGACACATTCATGTATTTTGTATTCTGACTGATAGAGAAATTCAGTACTGTATAAGTAACTAGAAAAAGAAAAAATTTAATCTTAGGGCTTTGAGTGCTGTGCCTTTTAGTTAATGATCCAGTGACAATGATCAAATATAACAGAGAGGATTCAAAACTTTGAAGTAAATGTAGATGTGGTCAGACTAATGATACAAACTACCTCTTTAATTATGTATTCTGAATATACACAGGTCATTTAAGTTTCTTTTACTTTGTTGTACTGTAAGGGGAGATGCACTCAGTTTAATTGTGTCCCATTGATTTTTTTTTTAGCTTTTGTGAAATAAGCCTTGTTTGGCATAATGAAACTTTTGTTTTCTTCAGCTCTTCTATATTGTCTCTTTCAAAAAATTCACCATTTACTCCTCTGCACTGAGCAAAAATCTTCCCTTAAAAATGAGGAAAGCACAATGCCCTCTATTTCTGAAATCATTAGAATTGACTTTTAGACAATCAATGTGTTAAATGATGTAATTATCCAATGGTCCTTTCCCCATTTAAACCAGTTTGAAAGTTAAAGGTTTGTTTTAGATCAATTCCAACCACTTTGTGTGCAAATTACACAACTGCTTTTTCCTTAACTTATCTCACAAATCCAATTCAATAGAGGCATGTCAGTGTAAAATGGTCCTCTGATAATGAGTAATTCTGAGTGGGAATACAAACTTGTCTAAAGATGGGGAAAAGCCCTGAGTCCTGAATATAATATATTTAAGCCAGAACCAAGTTAGACAGAAGTTACTGGCAACAATCCCATTGATTTAGGAGTTTCCTTTGTAGGTGTAGGACACAGATCTTTATTGAGATGGGGTGCTGGTTTTGGCTGGGACAGAGTTAATCTTCCTAGTAGCTGGTTTGGATTTGTGCTCGAAGCAGTGTTGGTAATATACGGAAGTTTTCATTACCGCTGAGCAGGGCTCACACAGAGCCAAGGCCTTTTCTGTCTCTCACCCCACCCCACCAGTGAGTGGGCTGGGGGTGCACAAGGAGCTGGGAGGGGACACAGCTGGGACAGCTGACCCCAACCGACCCAAGGGATGTCCCACACCATATGATGTCATGCTCAGCCTATAAATCTGGGGGAAGAAGAAGGAAGGGGGGAATATTCAGAGTTACGGTACCTGTCTTCCCAAGTAACAATTACGCTTGGTGGAGCCCTGCTTTCCTAGAGACGCTGAACATCCACCTGCTGATGGGAAGGACTGAATGAATTCCTTGTTTTGCTTTGCTTGCTTGTGTGGCTTTTGCTTTACCTATTAAAGTGTCTTTATCTCAACCCATGAGTTTTCTCACTTCTACTCTTCTGATTCTCTCCCTCATCCCACTGGGCAGGAGTGAGCAAGTGGCTGTGTGGTGCTTGGTTGCTGGCTGGGGTTAAACCACGACAGATGGTCTCAGACTCCAGAGCAGACTTCGTAGTGTAGACCCAGTGTCCACAGTTGACTCCCACCTACGAAAAGATAAATGTCACCCTCAGGGTCAATAGCCTCCTTGACAGAAGTTCACTGCTCTTGTCAGAAAGTCACTTGGGATATGACACAGCTGCCCCCAAGTATTGGTGCTATTTCAGGCAACCTCAGGGAAGCCACAAGTGGTGCCCAGCTATGGTGCCAGACCCATAAGTCATCTGCTTCCCTCCAGAAAAGCATCTGGAGGACATGTGGGACTTGTGAAATAACACTGGATGCCTCTGTTTTGGCTACAGAAAGTGAACCTCTGCTGCTGAGGGCCCTGGCTGTTCTGCAGCGTCTCAGGTGAGAGGTGCTAGGCTGCTGCTACAGAACAAATGCAGGAAGGAGGCCTGTGATGGAGGCCACTATCAGAAATTACATTTATGATACCAAGCAAGTTCATAAGAAATGTGTCTAGGCCAGCTGCCATCCATGCAATCCCTTAAGTCATACTTGAGTGCTGTGTCCCAGTCAGCTGGATTTCCCTGGCATAGCTCACCGGGGAACGACACTGCAGTGGACTATGGCAGATTTCTCCAGCCTTTTATCTCCCACTTTGCTGCTGCCAGGTCCCTCTTTTCTGTTGCTGTATGAGCTTTTAGGGCAAAACCTGCCCTGGCTTGAGGAAGTCCTGGTCTAGTCTAGGCTGCCACTGCGCAAGTGGTAATAGGACTGGTGCAGGGTGAAAGCCACTTTTCATTGTGGGCTTACATGTGTGCACATGCAGAGCTAAGTGCAGTGCAATGCTTGTTTGAAGAGAGAATTTGTCCCCATTGTAATACCTAAGACAAGGCAGGGATCGGCATGCCCCAGATTGCTTTAGATGATGGCAAGCTGTCAGTTGATTAGACAGTAGGGACTAGGTGTAAATGAGGCCAAAATACTTCTGATTTAAAAAAAAATATGGTCTTAATTGTCTACATTTTTATTTATTTAGATTTAATTATTGAAACATGAATCGTCAATTATCTAGCATGTATCTATTGACCAAGGGGAACAACATTCACATTGTGTTAGATGCATAGTCAAGCATACATATAGAAGTAAATTATGTGGAAACAAAGACTTTCATAGCTTCATTAGCATAGACTAACAAAGGCTCAGGCCTGCAGAATACCCTACACACTTGGCTTCATGGAATTGTGTATAAAATTGGACCTTACCTATGAGGTACATCTTATAGAGCTGTGTCTGAGCTGTTTCTTGTGTACTGAAAATGTACATACTTTGCATGTTACCTAAAGTGAAGTATGATGAGAATCTCAACTTTTGTATTTCTTCCTTGGTTTTATGTGTACACTTACTGCATAATCCTAAAATTGCAATAATATCCTGCCCCCCTTTAATAGATATATTAATTATATTTCTTCCCCTTAATGGGCTGCTCGCTTTATGGTTTGGGGACACAAAAGTAAATTTTAAAATCAATTATACAATTACATATGTAGCAATAACAGAGCACAGAGCTAATCGTCTTTGGGTCAGGACTATAACCTTCTCATAATGCGGGTTTCATTAGGGTAAGGTCTATTATTGCAAAGAATTACAGAAATAATGGGAGTGGGTGTATTCAGCAAGAAATAACAAATGAGGGTCTTTCCTAGATAAGAGGAGCTGTTTGCTGGCTGCAGTGTGATAGCAGACCCCTATAGTGTATGTAAATTGATAGGGTCAACTTCCCTTGGTGTATGCAATGCACAGTGTACAAGAATTAATTTCTGTATCATTCTGGAGAATGGCAGGAGGAGGGCTTCCAATTATCACTCATCATTGGATACAACCTAGCTGAACCGCAGAGCCAAGTGTATGAAAAAGACTGCAAGGAGGCATGTGAAATGGGCTAAACACTCATAGTATAGCACACTTGAGCCATTATACACCTAATGTTTTCTGTTATCTGTAGAGTTTGTAACAGAAACAATAGTTGCCTTTGTGCATTGTCTTAGGTGTACCTTTGAAGAATATGCTGTCTAATATTAATTAAAAATATTTGCACATTGCTTGCAAATATTCCCCATTCTTGCATGTGAACTTGGGTTTAACACAGCCAGTAAGGTAAGCTTTACCCTGTCTTTGTTTCACAGTGGGAAGATGAGCTTTATGCCAGGCAAAGGATGTGCTCTTCAAAAGCACCTAAACATCAAAACCTCAAAATTTTTTCTTCCAAATATGGGAGGTTGATGTTTATATATCTTTAAGGTTCTGGAAGCATAAAGTTAATTCAGTGCTAATGGTCTTGCATACCACATATGGTCTGACAATGTTACACTTGGCAGCTTGCCCAACTCCTGATCTACCAGTTGAGGTTCTGGTAACCACTGGAGTATGCAGCTTCCCTTCAAAGTGAATCGCTACCTTCTCCTGGTGTACACAGCCCTGAGGTGAATAGGGATGGGAAGGCAGAGGATCTCCCTTTTCCAGATAAATGATGGCATCGCAGGGGGCAGGCATGGAAGGCATGATCTCCTCTGTGTAGCATATGCCATCCCCCAGTTCCTTACAATATCTGCGTGGGGTCGAGATGCTGTGTTGCTTTGTTGGGGACTATGTGGGATAAGGGCTACACTGCCTTATTTACAGCATTGAGTCAGTGACTGCTACACATTTCAGAAGCTTCTTAACACAGGGATTACAGCCTGTTGTAAAAATACCATGAGTATAAACAGGGACAAGTTTAATTATAATTTAATAGGGTTTCCTATTAAATTCCTTGTCTTACCTTTCTTTGTCGTGATGGAACGTCACTGCTTAGTAATTACTTGCAGTGTTTGTTAACGCTGCTTCTGAGCAGCATGTGTGGCAAAAATTTTATTTCATACTCAAAGAATTAGTTTTTTAAAAAAAGTCTCTGTGATGCCTTGGCAACTTTGGGAGCAGTACACTAAAGCGATGGTTTGAAATAATATTTCTGGGAATAGATTCACCTTGTAAAATTATTTTCACCTCAAAGTGGTTGGCTAATGAGAATAACAGAGCCTGCATTGAAGGTTTTTTGGCATTTCTGGCAAACTTCCCCTCCCTCTCAAATGATCAAACCCAATGCTTTGCCCTTGGCTGCCACTCCTTCACTTCCCTTGGACCTGTGGCAGCATACCTCCAGGGCAGATGTAGGCAGCAGTGGCAGAGGAGCAGGCAGCTCAGTCCTCCACACAGGTGGACCTGTGATTTCTTGAAAGGTGTCCCTGAAAGATAAATAAGAAAGGAAGATTATTGTCAGCAAGGCTAATTTTGCTCTTAAGATTTCTGACTTCCAACGTGAAAATTTAAAGTGATATCAAAATGGAACAATGCCCTAGACGTCTGTGTTCTCTTGCAGTCACGAGTCTTGGGTTTTCCCTCCTGTTGCTGTTGACAGCCTGGTTTTGCTGGAGCTGGATACCATTTGGGGTCGAAGTCTTTCAGCAGAGTTGCAGGTACAATGTTAGCATCTTGTTGCTCACACCCCATACATTGTGGGTGGCATCTGGCAGTGCAATGGTGAAAACAAAACTGCTTGCATTTTCTCTCCACCCATTTGATGGGGAGACCTGAAACAGCAATAAGATTGAAGACTGTAGGAAGACAGAGGTGTATGTAGAATACCTATTTTCACTTGAGACCGAGCACAAGAAGTTCCCATACTAACTGCTGAACACAGACCCCTTGGAAAGTAAGTCAGCCAGTCCTGATTTCACTAGTTGCCAGCCAAATTCATTGCAAATGTCTGAAGTACATCTCCTCTGGTTGTTAGCCTCCATAGCAGAAAACTGTGACAGGAAAAGAACATGATCCTGGGGGTCCAGGTGGACAGGAAGCTCAACATGAGCGAACAGCTTGCTGTTGCAGCCAAGAAGGCCAACAGGGTGCTGGGTTGCATCAAAAAGGGCATCACCGGCGGAGAGAAAGAAGTCATTATCCCGCTCTACTCAGTGCTTGTCAGGCCACACCTGGAGTACTATGTACAGTTCTGGTCCCCGCTCTGCAAAAAGGATGCGGACAGGCTGGGAGGGGTCCAGAGAAGGGCCACCAAGATGATCAGAGGACTGGGAAGCTGCCATACGAGGATAGGCTGGGAGAGCTGGGTTTGTTCAGCCTTGAGAAAAGGAGGCTCAGGGGGGATCTCATCACTGTGTACCAGTACTTAAGGGGCAGCTACAAAGAAGATGGAGACTCCCTTTTTACACGGAGTCACGTGGAGAGGACAAGAGGGAATGGACACAAGTTGCTCTTGGGGAGATTCCGATGGGACATGAAAGGAAAATTTTTCACAGTGAGGACAGTCACCATTGGAATAATCTCCCCAGGGAAGTGGTTGACTCGGCCACATTGGATACCATTAAGAGTCGTCTGGACAGGGTGCTGGGCCTTCTTGTCTAGACTGTGCTCTTCCTAGAAGGGTTGGACTAGATGATCCCTGAGGTCCCTTCCAACCTGGGATTCTGTGATCTCATGCTAATTTTACATTATTTCTTAGTCTCAATGTATATGACATTTATTTACTGTACTTACGGTAAGACAGCGATGATGGTTGTATGTATGACCAGAGTGGGTTAGACCAAAAGTCCATCTAGCTAACATCCCATCACTGGCAGTGATCAGTGTCTGTGTCTAAGGAAGAGGAAAAAAGAGGGAAAGAAAATGCCCTGTGTCATTAGGAAATACTGCTACCATCCAGTGGTCTGACTTAGGACTTGTCATGCCAGAGGTGCTATTTTTGGGCTTAATAGCCTTGACAGATCTTTCTCTATAAAATTGCCAAACTTCCATTGTTCTGTGTGAAGTATGATCTAGTGGGATAGTATAAGAAGGCTTGACTCCTGTGGAACAAGAAGCAAAGTACTTACACATTGTGAAAGGCTTGTTTCCTAGGATAAATGCACAAAAGGCCAACATAGGGGTCAGGAAAGGTGTCTTCTATAGGTTTCTTTTGAATATGGTCCTTTTAGATGGTGGCTTCAGTAACAGAGGACAGGGCACATCTCTGATGGACCTGAAATCTGTGCAGATGGATTCTTTGCAGGATGCAGCTGCCGAGGTAAGGAGCATGTATGAATTTAGATTCCTCGGGTGATTTATATTTGGCTTCCTTGGACTGGTTTTCGCAGTGATGGCACAAGGCATGTCCTCTATTCTATCATGACCCTTCTGCTAAACGTCAAGTCTCTCATTTGATATATTGTGCATTACAGCACCTTGGTGAACTAGTTGAAAGGATGCTTTTAATCTGGCAAAAAAAGTTACTCTGTCAATCTTGGAAACAGCTGAAGTTTTGAAGATGAAATATAAGTAAATAAATATTTGAAAAGAAAAGCAACTTAAAGGCTTAGAAATGTTAAATTCAGCAAATAAAAATACCGTTCTATAATGGAGCTTTATACAACATCTGTATATGACACTGTCTGTATTCATATTCGTAGCATAGCCGTAATGCTATATATCATTTAGTTTTCTCTCACCAATATATGCATGTATTTTACTAAACTGTGGGGTTTTTTCGACAGAGAAAAAACACGGCTCTGTCATGACAGATTTCTTATTGAAGTCCAAATTTAAGGTGACATTCAAATATATCCTTAATTTTGAATAAATTTTTCTGCTTCTTGACTTCAGTAAAATTATTCACATTCTTAAAATTAGAAATCCACTCAGGTATCTGGTTTAATATGGGCCAAAGTTGTTAATTTGTCCATTAATTGTTTTGAATTTTCAATATAAGGCCATAAAAAACCAGCAGATTTTTGCTCATCAAATGTGATAGATTAAATGAAATTTAATTATGTGATCCTAGTGGTTCAGAGCACTAAGTACTCTTCAGAGTTTTTCAAAAGGCAAAATTTAAGATACACCTGACATTTGCAGGTCTTTTAGACTGATAACTATCTGAAAATGACTTACTAAAACCACCTTACCTATAAATGCAGCAAAAGTAGCTAAATAGGCCAATTTAAAAAGCTTAATATAACTTAATCCTGGCATCTTTTTATAACATCCTAAAATACTTTGCAATATGGAGTCAAGGTTTTCTTTTCTTAAAACCCTATTATGAGGAAAGTTAATTTCACTTTAAAGTCGGAGGCCTTACCTACCCAGCTGCATTACCAGTCCTCTGACAGGCCTATTCAGCCAGGCCCCGCTGATATGTTGTAGAGATTTGAAAGTAAAGAATTGCAAGAAGTGCAATTTAATCCCAAAGTCATTACCTAAATGCTGAGATAGGATGGGGATTACCACCAATGTAAATGAGATATGAGACAGCCAATGGATTAGGGGACCCTTTCTTTAGGATGACTTCAGCAAATAGGCTAAGATAAGGAAATCTTTGTAATTACATGGAGCTACACTGGTCAATTCTGACTTTTAAATACTGAGGCACTGGAGAAAAGGGAAAAAACCCTACATATGTTATTCTGTGCAATATTAAGTAATTCCTTTCTAATTCTACACAATCAATAGAAGAACATCAAGCCAAATGAAAAGATGAGGGCTGCCTACATGTCCTTTTGTGACTGGTATCATTCCATCATTTTTGGTAATATCATTTCCAAATTAAATTTTATGGTCCATTACATACTAGCTCAAACACTTTTCTAATGGAATCTTAAATGGAACTGACTTGCTTTGCGTGGGGTTTGTCTCTCAGTTAAGATGTTATTTAGTTCTAATTATCAGATAACGAACTCAGGAAATTTAATTTTTAATATTTATATGTCAGAAGTCCATTGTACTTTGGTTAAAGGCTTTAAATTAAAAATTAACATGGACAGAATACTAATTGAATATTTTCCCTATCTATAAGAGTGAGAAATGAGTTACATAGTTCCCAGATTAGCTTGTTACACTGCAAATGTTTACTTAAAAACTTAATTTAGTCTTCAGAAATAAATCACAAATAAGGAGATCCAGGAAAATGAACCTGAGAAGCTTTAGGTATATAAGCTTAAAGTGCATCATATCTTTATATGCATTGTTTCAGCTTCATATCTATAAGGCATCATTCAAATGTATATTTACTGCACTTGTAAATGACTCTGCATATATGCAGTTTCCAAATCATACCAGTTCTTTTTATGGGCTTTCTCCCCATTAACACTTTTTCTTTTTGTCCACTTTCACTCCTCATTTCCTTCTTAATCAAAAATATAAACCTGACTGTTTTTTATTATCCTTTCCCATTTCAGAGCCAGCTGTCTCAGGAAAATAACTGCAGAAACAAGAAAAGGATATTTCTTTGGACTTAAAAGTTTCAACAGGTGCCTGTCCAGTTGTATGTCTTTTAATTTGCCTCTCTGATCTTTCTGTTGGTTTCTTGTGGTTTCTGGGCTGCGCTGGAACTGAGGAAAACTAAGTTCAATTCTTTCCCGTGCTACTGTCTATTTGGATGACCAGGGGTAAGTCCTGTAAGGTGTGAGGCTGAGAAAAGACTGTTTCCATACCTTGCTGCTGTAACAGACCCTGGTGACTGAGCTAAAGCCTCTGCAAACCTTGTATAATGTGTATGGAGAGCAACCTTCATCAGAAGGGGTTCACACCAGCACACCAGCTAGTACGTAGCCTATGTTCAATGCCAGAAAGCACAGAGGTTGAAGGTGAGTGTTAATCTTGCCCACATCAGTGTTTAGGTCCATTCATTCCCTTTGCTAAAGAAGGACTAATCTGGAATTGACCTTCTCCTAAAACTTCACTTTATTCCCAAGACAGGGAGCAAGGGAAGCACACTTTAAAAATTATTTTTACTCTGAACTGGGGTAGGTACCAGCTCCCCTCTTTTTGTGTAGTGGCTTAGCAGTTAGGGCATTCACTCCAGGGTGAGAGACTTGGGCTGAAAGGTAGGGTATTTTGGATTCAAACAAATGAACAGTTTGGGCATATTATCTGAAGACTGTTTAGTTTAATATTCATAAACTGTACTCAGAGCAGAGACTGGACAGCTGAATCTCTACGTTCACATGTGTCTCACTCATGTACTGTGTAGTCCCTCTTTGCTGTTTAAAGCTTAACTTGGGCTGAGTCCTGAGATGTGTGAGCTCCTGTAGCAGCTGAACACACTCAAGAATCTCATGGATCTTCTGGAGCATATGCCATACACAGTTAGGGTGAGAAACCTGGATTTGTTCAACTGGGTAAAAAGAGGGCTGAGGGGGGATCTTATTGCTGATTTCAGCTATCTAATGAGGGTTGTATATAAGAGAGAGCTAGACTTTTCTCAGAGGTGTGCGGAGAAAGGATGAAAGACCACAGATGCAAGTGGTACCAAGGAAAATTTCAATTAGATATAAGGTTCACAATGATGGTGATCAAAAACTAGAACAATTTTCTCATAAAGCCTGTGGAGTATCTGTCCTTGGAAATACTCAGCACTTCCCTGGACAGAGCCTTGAACAACCCACTCAAAATTCAAAGCCAGTCCTGCTTTGAGCAAGAAGTTGGACCAGGTGACCTCCAAAGGTCCCTTTCCAAGCAAATTTATTCTGTGATTCAGTTATCTGAGTCCTAAATGCTGTCTGAACTTTTTAATCAGTGGGATGTAGACATGTATGAGCAACAGATCCTTTTTAAAACTCACTTTCAAGAAAACTGGATCTAGATAATGTTCACCAATGTTATTTACCTAGAGATGTATATCTAAAATGGATCTGGTATTGTTGGTATGACATGATATAGGAGTGCAGATGATGTATCACTTTCCTTTAAAGAGACTGTCATTTATGTGTCAATCGTGATTAAATTCCCATCTAACCTCTCTGTAGCTCTGATTTACCAAACCAGGCTTGTGAGCCTCTATCAATGAAACAAACTCAAACCAAATAATATTTCTTCACTTCTTCCTCCTCTGACATTTTCAACAGAAGCAATCTGCTTAGTCAGGTTTTGCTGTCAGATTCTCCAAGGTGAGCTTATGACTACTCCAGTTTCTTTACTGGAGTTAGTTTTGGCTCACAGCCCCGGAACTGAGATTGCAGGTTTCACCCACGTAGGCATTGAAAATTAATTGTTATTGGAAGAGTTAGTTATGCAAAAGGTGCTTACCACTGGTTGAATCTAGACTCTACTTGCTAATGTGGTCTTGGAGCATGCCAAAATTCAAGCCACTCTTCAGTTCTGAGGCATTCGTCCATCTTGTCTCTTTTGGACGCATGCATTCAAGTATCCAGCCCTTAGTCTGTGAATGCCTTTGCATTTGTTCATATGAGAGCTTTCTGGGAACTTCCTCAAGACCCCTGAAGGGAGGGAATCTGCCGTATTTTCTGTCTTCAGTGCAAAGTCAAATGGCATAATGCACAGATTGACACTCACCTACCCTGAAAGTAAGTGCATCCATGGGGGACCACAAGCTCTGGACATGTAAGAAGTTATAATCAATAGGCTTGAACTAAAAAGCCATGGTTTTGATTGGAGCAGCATTTGTATTAGAGAAAGGCCAAGATTATTATTCACTTATTTTCAGCTTCAGACCCCACAACCTGGATGATTCCCTATCCCTCTTCTGCCAGTAAAACCAGGAAGCTTGGCAGGAGGGTAGACAAGCTGAAGTGAAACCCTTGGTTTTGCGTGAAGCTCCACACATACAAATATGCTATGTCCTCACAAGTGTTGAGCTGGGTTTTCTGTGAAGTACACAATGCTGGACCATGCATTATCTGCTGACAAGGAAGGACAACACTGTTTAGTAGATTAACCATTATATTCCTTATGGAAAACAGTGTTTGGGCTTATATGTATATACACGGCAAAAGCTGGGATCATAACAGGGGTCAAATAGTATGAGGTCTGCTCAGAAACTGTCAGCAAAGCACAGAGACCAGCTGCCCATGGTGAGACAGGTAGTGTTGGAAAGGGGAGTCTGATGAGTCTCTCCCATCAGCACAATATGATGTTGCACTGGTTACTGGGAAGTCATGGTTTGGAGAATGTCTTTACCAAAACAACAGCAGCTGCAGGGAGTGCAAAAGGATTCTAGCAACAGAACACAACTCTCAATAGGTCTGCCGCCACCTTCAGTGTAGCCTTGGCTCTACAAACACATGCCACGTGCTTTCCCTTCTTACCAGCCTGTGGTAACCCTCTCAGAAACTTATCCAGGATTTGCGAGGTGTTCTGGGATGGAAGGAGTTATGCATTATAAATCAGTTGTAGGTATTATCATCAGCTGCTGAAAAAAGCATAGCAATGTGAGGAGTCATGGGGAAATAATTGTACTGTATGTTAATTATGTTTAGTTAGCGTGTGCTCACTGCTCAGAAGCCCGTCACTCTGAATCAATTAATATCGGATGAATGGAGAAGCATGAAAAAGGCACAAACTATTATCTCTGCTCTTGAAGGCTGCAGTCTGATTCCCTCTCATTTTTGTGCTAAGCAAATTTCTTACATCTAATTTCTTTCCAAAGTAAATAAAGAAATTTTCTTGAGACATATGTTACTTGTGGACAGATAGTTCATTGTTTTTTAAATTGAGTGTATATGCATACATGGATGTGTGTGTATTTCTGATACAGCTGGTATAATAGAGCTTTCACATTAATTTTTGCTTTTTAATTGAATAGTAAATTAATTTGATTAATAAAAGTCCTGGGTAGCTCCTGAATGTGAATTAAGGGCAGGCTAAGCATATAAATATAATATCTTTCAAACTAGTCATTTTACAAATCTTCTTCTAATTTTCTTTTCCTTTTATTTCCTTAGGGCTGCAGTGGTAAGACTAGAGTAAATGCATGCTGTTCTTAAATGTTTACTTCCATTCTCAATGGCCATTTGAATCATTACCGGCTAGGATATCTTGCAATCACTTTGTGCTATTTCTTAGTCTCTTTTATTATTATACTGTAGTCTTTCTGAGCATATCTACTATCACATGACTGAAATGGCTAATATTTAAATAATACCTAGCAAATATCAGATACTTGAACTGAACAGTTTAGCCACGTCTGTTTTACTTTTTCCATCTTTAGAGATACCTGTTCCTTTTACTCTGGTGTTATTTTCCCATTCTTTTAATACATGCATTATCTCGACTTCATGGTGCTTCATCTGAACCTAGGAAAAGTCTCAAGACCTTGGGAGCAGAACCCAGCTGTATTATTTGTTCGTAATGGGTAAATAAGAGACTTTCTTCTTCTCAAAAGCTTAGTCTGGGAGGAGTAATGGGAGGCTACAGCAATGAGACAGGGAACTCAAAGTAAGAACACGAAAATTAGGATTGACTGGGATACCAAGTTCAGGTGCATACATGGCATATGCTTTGAACTCTTTCTATGAAAACACCTACGTGGAACACTGTTTCTTTATTTGCTGTTTTACTATAAAGCATTATTGATCCTTTGCTCATTGATCTTTTGATTTAGTATCTCTTAAAGCTTCACCTCTCCGATTTGTGGTATACACTGGAAAATCTGCATCTGTATGAAAGCTCTTCTGTGTGCAGCAATACACTCCAGTCACTCCAGGTCAAGATATATGATTTAACAAACCAACATATTATCTTTCCATTTCGAATTGATTTAAAAACAATTGCCTTACTGTTGCTTCAGAGGAGGGTGGGTCTTTCACTGTCACAAGGTCACTTTGCAAGTTTTAATTGCTGGGTGCTGTTCTGTCCTTTCATGGCTCTCTAAGTGATAAATAGCTCATCAGTTCAAAAGCTAGTCTATATAAACAAGCTTATCTCTGCCCATAGTCTTTAATGAAAAATGAGTTGTGAGTATCATTGTTAATCATGGTAATTGCTAATGTTAAGAGGGCTGGTATTATGAGTTTTCCTATTAGGCTTTCAATTCGTTATATAAAATGAGCAATCTAGTAGCCATCTATAGCATTCTAATTTTAATTATCTAGTGTCTGCATTTCAGACCACTCCTTCTTTATTGAGATTAACAAAACCTTTAATACAGTAACCAGTGTCTTTTGATGTAATTGGGCGAAGTTACTCAAAATGTTCAATATGCAATTGCATCATTAAAGATCAACTCATCACACTGTGATGGGCTTCCTTTTGGGAATCGTTCTCTATTGCTTTTGATTTAGCTTACCTGACTTAACATGGGAAATATTAGCCACGTTTGTTCAGCTCTGTATTATAGAGACTCCACATTTTACATGTGTAAAATACAGAGTGTGTAAGGGAAAAAAAAAGGTAGTAAGGGAATGCTTCAGGACTAGTCAAGCCTAGACTCTGTGAAGAAGTTAATGTATGGAAGACAAAAGGACAGAGGAAAAACAAATCTAAAGCCCACACTAAAACTCCATACAACTCCTTAGATGACCCAGCAGTAGTGTTTAAAAGAGTTATGGACTACAATATCCAGACAGCAACTCCTAAAAGTTCACCACACTTGATGCATGTCTGCTTCAGCTTTGTAGGATGAGGTACATACGAATGTATCTTCTCCCCATCATTTGAGATACAAGTATTAATTACAGCAGCATCGTGCCCATTTGAATGAATCAAGAGGGAGAGCTGCTTTGAATATATCTGTGTGCATCAGTGATGCAGGCTGAAGTGGCTTGCATCTCCCATTTTCTGGTTTTATATTTGCATTATATATTATGGCATAATAAGATTCTACTTATGGAAATGCAAAAGATGCAGAAGGTGACATTTACAGATGTATGAAAGAATAATTTCCTTTGTCTCTAAAATAAACACAAGGTTTCTGCCAGTCCCATGTTTCTGCTGGAAAGAGGGTGGAAAAGTTAAAAAGGGTACAGAAAGGAATAGGTTATGGAATATCCCAGAGGGAACCACTGTATTTTTAAGAAATTATTCCACACAAACACACATGGATCTGTTTATCATGGGAGGAAACAGAAAGTCATGTAGGAGCTGTACGTCACACCAAAGGCAGTGGCACTGGGGCAGTGAGATGTTATGGATGTTCCCAGCATACCTTGCTGATACAAACTGACAGGAAGGGCTCCCAGATGTGAATGTGCTTAAATAGTTTCTCTAATAGTACTAAATGTTCTACTACAGGTGAGCTGTTAACTACCTTTGCCATTTGTACAGTTTGAGTTATCATTGGCTCAGTCATCAGAAGGCTGGTTTGACTTTGATGCCTGTAAAGCATTGAAAGCTGAATGATATTCTTTGTTCTTGCATCAGTATAAGATGTTTCACTCACAGCTGCAAATCCTTTTATTTCTTGGCTACATTTAGCCATAAAATAAGTCTATCATTTGTTTTCAATGCTGAATTACTTTCTTTAGGTCATAGAATAAGGAGTCTCAAACCCTGATTAGGTTATCAGAAACAGTCAACATGGATTCACCAAGGGAAGATCATGCTTGACCAACCTGATAGCCTTCTAAGACGATGTGACTGGCTGGGTCAATGAAGGGAGGGCAGTGTATGTTGTTTATCTCAGCTTCAGTAAGGCATTTGACACTGTCTCCCATAGCATCCTCACAGGCAAGCTAAGGAAGTGTGGGCTGGATGAGTGGACAGTGAGGTGGACAGAGAACTGGCTCAACAACAGAACTCAGAAAGTCATGATCAATGGAGCAGAGTCATGATGGAGGCCTGTAACTGGTGGTGTTCCCCAGGGGTCTGTACTGGGTCCAGTCCTGTTCAATATATTAATCAATGACCTGGATGATGGGACAGAGGGCACCCTCAGCAAGTTCACTGACGATACCAAGCTGGGAGGAGTGGCTGATACACCAGAAGGCTGTGCTGCCATCCAGTGAGACCTGGACAGTCTGGAGAGCTGGGCCGAGGAGAACCTCATGAAATTCAACAAGAGCAAGTGCAAGGTCCTGCATGTGGGGAGGAACAACCCCCCGCACCAGTACAGGCTGGGGGCTGAACTACTGGAAAACGGCTCTGTTGAGAAGGACCTGGGAGTGCTGGTGGGCAGCAAGCTGACCCTGAGCCAGCAATGGGCCCCTGTGGCCAAGAAGGCCAACAATACCCTGGGCTTCATTAAAAGGAGTGTGGCCAGCAGGTCAAGGGATGTTATCTTCCCCCTCTACTCTGCCCTAGTGAGACCACATTTGGAGTACTGTGTCCAGTGTTGGGCCCCCCAGTTTAAGAAGGATGTGGAACTGCTTGAGCAAGTCCAGCGGAGACCCACAAAGATGATCAGGGGACTGGAGCATGTCCCTTATGACAAAAGGCTGAGAGACTTGGGTTTGTTCAGCCTGGAGAAGAGAAGACTGAGGGGGGATTTCATAAATACCTATGAATATCTGAAGGGTGGGTGTCAGGATGATGGGACAAGGCTCTTTACAGTGGTGCCCAATGACAGGCCAAGGGGCAATGGGCACAAGCTGGAATACAGCAAGTTCCACCTAACCATGAGAAAAAACTCCTTTGCTGTGCGCGTGCCAGAGCAGTGGCACAGGCTGCCCAGAGAGGCTGTGGACACTCTACTCCTTCCCTGGAGACATTCAAACCCCACCTGGATGAGTTCCTGTGCCCCCCGCTCTAGGTGTCTCTGCTCAAGCGGTGGGGTTGGATGAGATGATCTCCAGAGGTCCCTTCCAACCCTGTGATTCTGTGATTCTGTAATTCTGATTAGGGTCCTTTAGTGTTGTATTTATTTATTATCATTTTATCATGGTAAAAATAATCCTAATTATGACTGAAATTCAAGCAATGATTCAGGAATTTCAAGATGCTCTGCATTTTATGCCCTTCCCTTACTTGGTGTGCTCTAATTTTTACAGGCTGCAGGGTATGTTGAGTCCTATTTGTACTCATGAGGATATACCTCTGTGTGAGGATAACAATGGTTGCAACTGGCCATAAAGGACCTGGTTCTTCTAATGCTCTCACTCTACACTAGCACTAGGAAAGTCTAAAGAACACCATAGGATTAATCCTGACTTACAGCGCAAATAAGAACTAACTCTCCTATTTTTAATGTTTTTTGTAGATGTTCAATATATTCATTTAACACTTCAAGCATGACCTCCAGTGAGAAATTCATTAGCTGTATAATGAAATAAGGACTGACCCTAGGCAGAACGGAAACGGATTTGGTGTTATGCAGCCCCTGTCAGTCCTAGAGTGCTTGTCAGGGTTATGAGTTAAAGGCTCATAGTGTAGTGACTGTACAAGTTTTACATGAGAGGGGAGAGGTCATAAACAGACCTTGGGTGTTAGATCCTCTGTTACAAGGAGAGGGAATGTTGGCCAGCATGAAAGAGCAGTTGTCCTCTTTTCAAGAAGTGTTATGGAAATCTGTCTTCTGTAATACTTGTTTCCTCTGGAACATTTCAAACTCTTAATGCACTTATTTATGTATCTTCAGGTGTAACTTCTACTGCTCTGCAGATGCAAATGGAGGTATATAAGTAAATAAAATGGTGTGGCAGTCTTGCATACTTTGTAGGTAGGCCATATACAGAAGGGCCATTTAAAACCTAGGAATTAACTCATGATGTGTCCGCTAAATCCTAGGCATAACCACCAGACTCTTCTTCTGCCAGTCTGCTATTGCACAGTTCCTTTTGCAAACAATTAACTGCACAAACATGTCCTTAACATGCAGTGAATTTGGGTGATAAAGAGAATTTTGCCCATGGTATAGATGCCCGTAACACTTTCAGGGCACTCTGTGTGAAAAACTAAGAGGGTCTGATTCTGGTAAGCTTATTTTATTTTAGGTCAACTATACCTCTTTCAAAAGTATTCTGTTTCAAGCCCTCAAATATTTTCAAAAAAGGAAATTTGAATTTACAGATGATCAAATGTCAATATTTCTTGATCAAGGAAGTCTGTTTTTGCACATTTTGTCTGATGTCACAGTTTTCAAGAAGATCAGTTGTGACACAGTTTTAAAGAAATATTAGCCCTATTTCTTGCGCACCGTTCAGCTAAATTTGCTCCAGTACCAACCCTTTTTCCTCACTTGGTGGGAATGGTGGCTTTCAGCTCTAATTCTCACTGGGCATTTTGCAGAATCACCATTTTCCCAGCATGCTTTTCTGGTTCTTGACCTTTTTTTTAATTTTTTTTTTTTTAATGTGTCACAGACCAGGAAAATGACACCAGGTCTAGTAAATCAATTGTCTGCACCTATCTCTCCTCTGGTTTAAAGGATTTTTTTTTATATATGGCTGTAGAGATTGTTTATTTTTACCAGGCTGAAGTCTCAGAAAGTCATGGTTATAGGACATATATTTTGGGGCACAAAGTGCTGAAAGGTTTTTTCAGCGGGGCAAGTGGGCATGTTTCTGGCTGTTCAAAGGAATGGAGAGCACTATGGGACCTCTTAGTCTACTAAACCAAATCCTCTCCCTGGCCCCATGTCATGAAATCAGTGTACCAAGCTCCATTTTGCAAGTGGTTGGTTTCATTAGCTCAGTTTGTACCATGATATTTATAGTAGCTTTTTGACATAGAGAGATTTTCTTCTAATGTCCTACCAGTGTATGTCCATCAACCATATCTCATCTCTGTCTTTCATTGCTATCCTGCATACAACAAAATCCTTTAGTCTCTTTTTCTGTTCCGTGATCAGCCTGGCAGGAGGGATGTTTGAATTTGTCTGTTGTGGGTAAGATTGACCAGAACTGTACACGGTGCTTCCATTTATGTGGTGTGCCACCTTGCAGGCCACACAATAGGGACTGTAGGCATTCCTGCTTCAAGCCAAACAACTTGTGATGGAAGAAGAGCAATTCTCACAGAGGGCACGCAAACAAAAGGATCTGCAGAATGACCTTCAGAAGAGCTGCAGGTCATGACTTCCAGCATGGGAGCGCAAGGTCCATATGACAGGTAACCTCCACACAATTTCTCTCTGAAGTCCTGCTTGGGACTTGGTTCAAGATTATGACTTAGTATCTTTTCCAAATTTTTTGTTAATTTTATTTTGGAAGGAATTGTTTACAGTCTAACTCTTGCGTACATCCACAAGTCTAACTCCTCTTGAATTGTGATGAACTTTTTGTGTCAAGACAGGAGAAGTCTGTATCAGAACTGAATCCCTCCTGGCTCTTTGTCCTCTGCCCAAACCTCTCAGTTTGTCATTCATTATAGACCTCTGATGGAAAATAAATTCAAAGCCACGTGACCCAGGAGTCTGGATACAAAAAATCTTTGTAGTTCCAGCCTCTAAGTTATAGAATGTGCTAGATAGGTAATAGAATGGAAATGAAGTAATATTTCAATATTTTCATGCTGCCTGCTTTACAATTATGATGTTAATTAATTATCTGCCTGGCAGTTAACACCATGCAGAGGCATGGTTGCGGTCGACTTCCTGCTGTTCTGCTAGCAGTGAGTAATTAACCTCTCCTCTTCCCTGGGATTCTCTACAAGATGATCAGCGTGTTGATGATATAATTATTATTAATGCAGTTTCTGTGTTTCGTTGACATTGTTAATTACTTGTCGGTAATCAGCTAATGTTTAATCTTCCTTGCTGGATAGCTTCTTAAAAGGCTGCTTGAAATGGTTCAGAGAGGCTTCCCAGCACATTCTCACTCCTCATTGCATCAAGTGTCAGACAGAACACTATTCGGAGTAAATTATTATCTAAATACTACAAAAAGTCTACTGAAGTTGGGGAATTTTTGGGTCAAATTAAATTGCTGTTTTCACTGTTGTAAGTGAGAATATATAAAGCTGTTGTCAATAAATCAGGGGAACAAGTGGGATCCCTTTTGGTGCCAACTCTAAAAATTGATCTCATTTACAAAATTGTCAATATCATTTAAAGAGCAAAATTTAATTTAGTGCTGTTTTTTGTTTTTAGAAGGTTAGTGATTTTCCCGCAGATAACTGTTCATGGCATTTTTATGTTCAGCAAAAGTAACTTCCTGGAGTCTTGACCAACTCTGAAAGCCTGTGGGCATTATATACTATGTGAAACTTTCCTTAGCAAAAATAGCTTTCGCAGATTTTAAAGGTAATGCCAAAAACTTTTAGTTTTTTTTTCCTAAAGCATTGCTTAAATGCATGTCTGAAAATCAGATTAGACCAGTTGTTTCCCACTGCAATAAACAGAGTAGAAAGTTTGAAGAAATACTTTCATAAAATAAAAGAGTCAGTGTTATTTTTCAGTATGTTGTTGTATCCGCCAAAGTTGCTAGTTCATTTTGCTCTAAATTCCTAGGTTGACATTTATCCGAATACAAAAAAGACATTATTGGGGTATAACAGCAAACAACCATATTCAGTATGCCCTTCTTTTAAGACTGGAACTACCCCTGCCTTTCTTGGTAAAATACATCGCTTAAAACCAGAATGATGTGAAGACACCAGAAGTTGTTCTGATCTTTGGCAGATCTGGGCTTAAACTTACTTATGGGCTAGAAGGGCTTTGAGAAAGAGCAGTCAAAGGAAGATCTTGAATGAAAAGAAGGTACTTGATAAAGGAGACCATACATTTTTCTCTGCCTGGTACTGGTAAGGTCCCAGTGGTAGCATGGTACTCCAGTTTGCAGTATTTTATTTCAAGAATAATGCAAGAATACATGATCCATAAGGAAAGAGTGAATTAATTGATGTTTGCAACATGAAACAGAAGGCTGAAACTCCGTTCGTGGAAACAATCTTATATTTGCTAGGCTTCTGCAAAGAAAGGGAGCTCTGTCATGGCTGTCTCCAAGAAGGCTAAAATACAAGGAAATATTATAACACTGCAGGCAGAGACTAGGATTAGATGTTAGGAAAGACTGTAAGGGTAAGAATGGGCAGAAAAGCAAAGCTAGGAGTTGCCGGGATTTAAATTGGCCTGAGGAAAATTTAAACAGATTAGTTGAGGAGCAGGAGTGAGGGAAAGGAAAAAAGAGGAAGGGAGAAACCCTGAACTGAATAGAAGTTCTGCAAGTAAAGGGGGATGTGTCTGAGATGATGAGGGCATGCCTGCAGTGGAGAGAGTGCTGGGAAGTGGAGCAGTTGTGAAAGGAGGTCACCCAACAGCAGCAAGAGGTGGGGAGAGCAATAGTAGAGTCAAGCAGGATGAGAATAAAAAAGCTGTTTGGGAGACCACAAAGAAGAAGGGATTAGAGGAGAATAAGGGCAATTAAATGCAAGGCAGGAATAAGAACTTGGTTTTATTTCAACTGGAGTCACACAGAAGAGGCTGTAAGCGGTTAAATGAAGATCCTTCCAATCCCATTTTAAAACTCTCTAAGTCTTAGCTCTTTTGCTCTGCAAGAACTGTATGTCAAAAAATCTGCTATCTTTTGCCTGAGATTATCCTCAAGTTTTGCTTTGAACCTGGAGTTTGGGAAACTTGGAGCAGAACTCAGCCAATGCCGCTACTTTATACCTTGCTTTGGTTTGAAACCCTGCAAAATGCTTCTATTTTATGCTAATGTTTTATTTGGAGCCACAGTCTCTCTCCTGTGTCAACTAGAAAATGTTGTATGCTTAAACTCAGCTTAAATTCACATGAAATTGGGGAAGAAGTAGCATCATAAATCTCAGAAAAATGTAATCACTCTTCTTTCTGGAAGTTTCAGCCTCACTTTTAAACTCAAACACCCAAAAGATAAATGTCCACTTTTCCTTTGCAAAGTATGTGGCAAAGCCTAGTCTCACCAAGATAACTAGCAGGATTTTGTAACGCAGAGTGCTACACTTGAAGGGGAAATGGAACATTTTTTATTTCCTAAGTTTCACATAAAGGTAATATAAATGAACATGCAGATTGTGGAATGGTTCATATTTTACGTATTCAAGCTCTGGTAATAGGTGGGAACAATATGAATTGTACTTGTGTACCGAACAAGGTCTAGTTACACAGCCTGCTTTTGATAACACTCCTCATTTTGTAAGCTATATGACATGTCAATTTACTGTTTTCATTTTGGAGACTGAGAATGTTGGATTGAAGCTTCAAGATCAAAACAAAGGTTAAAACAAAAGAACTGTTGATTTCTTTTTTCCCCAAGTGTAAATATTCTCGTGTACGGGAGGGTGACACCCTGTATTATCTGGAAATAGAGACTCCTGTTGTACATTCCTCTTACAGAGGGAGGATGGTTTGGTTGTTATGGTATTTGTCTTGAATGTGGACAGCATGGGTTTAATTCCTCATACTGTTACAGCCTTTGTGTATGACCTTGGGAAAATCTTTCAGACCCAGATCCTCCATAGTACTTAGATACCTTGTGTTTGCATGGCTGAAGTGATCTGACAAAGTCTGAATTTTGGATGTTTCTATTTAATGAACTATTTGTAAACACCTTCGTACAGGTAAAGCACAAGCTGTTAGGTCAGTCACTATCTCCGGGCTTCAGCTACATCTTTGGATAGTATTTATACACTGTTTTCTATGGATGCTGTCTAATAAGTCAAGTAAGTCACCCAGTGTTATTTGTTTTCTTGTGTGATTACAGATTCCACAGTGAATATTGAATATTGTTTTTTTACAAGTATCATTTTGAGATGACAGTATGGAAAAATGGCAAACGGCCATTATCCCAAGTACTTCTGTAGGTAAAAAAAGCACTTTCAGATTAGAATTATAATGCAAAACGACTAAAACCATGGTTATACAAGAAGCCAGTTGGGTGACAGTCAAAAACATGTGAAGGGAGTTTTGCAGCTTTTCTCCTTATTCTGCAGAAGGCAGCTCAGAGTGGCACAAGCTGATTGAAAGTGAGAGGCAGCAACCCATCATGAGCCAAATCCTGCTTTTACCCAGAACAGTGGAAATCTGGCACTGCCCCAAGAAGTCAAGGGCTTTCCTTCAGGTCTGCAGCAGGTTGACTGGGAGCAGGAGCTTTACCGGCAGTGGCACGGAAGATATGGGAACCAGTATTGGTTATTGCAGCGTTCACATAAGTGCTAGCGATGGTCGTTCTCTGTCTTACATTGTCAGAGCTACTCATGTTTGTGGTTTGGCCAAATAGCTGAAAGAGATGTAGCTTAACTTTACATTCTCTTAAAACTGCCTGCTTGCCCCCCTGCAACCATATGAAATTATCAGGGTGATTAACATGCAAAAGAATAAGATTTGACATTACATTTATTCCCGCGTAGTGAATTCAAGGTCAGTATGAGCTATTGTCAATTGCTGCCTGAGTATATTACTTGAATAACTCTATTCAAAGACCAATAAAATAGATTTCTCACAAACAAGCTCTAGAAATAGTTTTTACAAAATTCAGTTCCTCCTAATTAAATAAAGAGGTCTCTGGGAATTTAAAACCCATATTAGCTCATTTACACAGTACAATGGCATATGGTTATAAAAAATGTGTCAATAAAAATGTACTGAAGTTTCAGCTGAGAAGACTTTTTTTAAAAACAAATCTAGTTCTGACATGGTCTGTGTGTTGGTAACACAAGAAGAATCTCCTACCAGGAGGAAATGACAGTTTTCAAAGGTTTTTAAAATGTCTCTTGTTCTAAGTTATAACCTTAGGAATGAGTCACTGAGAGTCAGTTTGTACCTTTGACCCTCCATTACTGCAGCTGGAGCCACCTTACCCAGTTTTCCACAGACAGGGTCTCTGTCACTCTCTTCAGTCTAGTGTAACTGCAAGAAGTCTGCTGCTCTATTCATGTGTGCTTTTACCAGCATAGCTTATGGTGCACCCCAGGGGATATGTAGTACTCTATCAGTATAACTGCATCTACACTGGGGCTTTGGGTACAAAAAAAGGGAGATTTTTTGTTATATTTTTGAAAAGTTCTAGTGTAGATTCTCTGGCTCACTTTTGGTGGAACATTATAATATTATTGTTAATGTTTCCTGTAGGTGTACAGTGCCATAGCTGCACTGACGTACAGGAAAGCGAAGGTCACACCATGGACGCCTGGCGTACACGAGCTGGGTTTAGGCTCTTCCCTGAAGCCAAAGGAGGGATGAATAGGTGTGAAAGCATCTCTGTTGACTTCCTTCAGATCATCAGAGAAATCGTTCACTGTATTGAAAACAATTGGGCTGAGCTGCTGTTATTTCTCTAGGACATTGCAAAAGTAACTCCTAGAAAGAGTGGAGTCAGGTATCACTGTAGATGTCTGCTGGCTTCAGAACTGTTATTGGTCCTGATTGTATATATGAAATAAAGTGTTTGAATCTCAGAGTTCAGGGTGTTTGCAGGGCTGGTAGCTGAAACGACGTTATCTGTTGTATGCATGTTTATCTGTTGCAAATATGTTTATGTGTTGTATGTAAATAATGACATTTAGTGTTGTTGAAAGAAGTGTGGGATAGTATGATACCTACATTAGACAAGAAGGGTTTTTGTGGTAGTCAGACTTAAAACCCATCAATGTGTCATGGAGAATATACTTCTGCTTTGTGCTGCAGGTTGGTCCATTGATTACCAGTTATTATGAACACTTTTGACTGCTGAAGCAGAAATAACGTTCAAAGTAGGGACAAGGGACTGGAGTAGATCTTCTGGGTCACTCACTCAGCTCAAATAGGCACAATGGGTTGCCCTTATAATTGATCAAAATTCAGTTGAAACCACTTAGTTTTCCTGTTCCCAACTCCCCTACTGACACTCACCTAATGGAGGGATATTTCTGAACTTCATCACTTCACTAGTTAGAAACCTTCTTATAATTTCCAGGTAAAAAATATGGTTGATCAGTTTATATCCATGTATTCCAAGCCAGGGTAATTTCTGAGCTCAAGCAGTTTCTCTTCCCTCTGTGGTGTGACCGTAATGAAATTTGCATTACGATGTCCTTATATCATTGCTCTTTCAATTTCTTCACAGCAATGAAAATTAGAAAGTCTTCAGGTTTAAATTCTTTTTTTATTTTGGATGGTAAATATTCAGACTGTGATGGCTTCTAGAGCTTTAAATGGGGCTTGAGATGTCATATGAGTATTGCAAATACAAACAAGGTGAACAAGAAGCTGCCTCTGTCCTGAGCATTTAAAAACTACAAACAAAAGGAAGTGGTTGAAGGGAAAAGCTAGCTCAACCTTGTTAGTTCTGGATACAAAGTATCGGCTTTTTTATTTATTGGAGAAACCAGAAGAAAGGGTAAGTTTCAGCTGGAAAGGGAATAGTCCCCACTTGCTGCCTGCCTCTGTAGTGATCTGGGTTTAAAGGTGCTATGGTAAAACTCCTTCTGAATGAAGATTTGATGGAAAAATAAGGTAGGGACCATCTTACTCTTTTTCCACGTGTATTGCACCTGCACAGTTCCCAGAGTGAAGGAAAAGCATGATGTTTCTTAAGGTGAAGCTGATAATGTCTTAGACTGCTGGCTGAGGAAAACCAAGTGGTGGTATTGCAATAGGGCAGTAGACATGTTTGATGGAGGGAGCTAAGTAAAAGAAGTCTTTAAATTCAAAAAAGTTGCTGTTAGGCATAATATAAGTGGAAAGGAAAGGGGTGACTATCATCAGACAGCAGGTCTTCCTAATGGGCTAGTGGTCAACATGAAGGGAAAAAGAGCATGGAATAGTCGAGTGGAGAGACAACAAGGCTTGAATGAGAGTTTTAGCTGATAGAAAACCTGAAAGATATTGTTAGATACATGTGAAAACTAGGAAATGTTCAGATATTGCCTGAGCACCTGCCTGCAAAATGTGGGCTGAATCTATGGTCTGACCTTGCTTATGTGGCTGAAGGGGTCATTGAATTGGGTTCACTTCCATTTGTCCATCTGCAAATGCAGTGCTTGTGCTGGTTGTGGTCAGTGCAGGGAAACTTTTTTTAAAAAAAACATTTAAAGCTTGTTTAATTCCTGTTACACAATAAGAAAAACAATGAAGTGTAAGGAGCTTTAATTATTGGCTTCAGGCATTTAAAGAGAGCTATCAGAGATTTCATCTACTGAGCTGCAAAACAGGTTAAGATTATTATCCCCTTTTTGCAAGTGGGGGTTTGAACCTCAAGGTCACACAGTATGTCAGTAGCAGAGTCAAAAATTATCTAGCAAGCTCTTGCCCTAACTGCAAGTCCATACTGCTGCACTCAATATAGTATATAGATAGTATACTGTAAACTCCTGTGAAAAGAATCTGTGATTTTATTACTTCAATAATCTCAAAATCTAATTCTGATTTTGCTGGTATGGTGTCAGTTCTACGAATCTATCTCATTCAAGTTGGTTTCTTTTCAATTTTTCAATCTGGCTTGTCTAGGGAGACAGGGTGACATTTCTCCTTGTTTTGTTCTTTTTTATTTCTTTTACCTCTGTCACAACCCTCTAAAACAATACTTTAGAAAATGACAGAGAACCAGTGTTTGTAAAATGTCATGATCACAAACAATCAGAGTGATTGCATGCTACATTTATCGTACATCAATGTCCCCTGCCATCAATTGCTTCTTGAAACTACAGAAGTCCATGAAGTGAAGCGGGACTTGCTCTTACAGTGGGTCGTCCTAACAACTTTTTGCAGTCCCTTGTTTTAGCAGTAGAGCTGAGCTAATTATTTTAATCCTGTATTTCCAACTCTGACTTTTTAATTCAGTGAGTTGTTAGCAGTTGCCTGCAAATATTTGTGGAACAGTTTTGCCAAGTCTTATCCCCTGCTTTGATGTTTCATTACTGAGGTTGTCTGAGCCATGTAATGGGATTTTCTTTCTGATTCTAGACTGGGTGAACTGTCTTTTTTAAAAATGAAAGAATAATGAATTGCTAAACTTGAAGACAAAATTTTAGATAATTTGCTGTTAGTTTCACAAATTTGCTATGTTGGTCAGAATCTGTGGGAATAGGAAACAGCAAATCTCCCAAATCAAAGTAAATAGCACTGCTTACTTTCATAAAAATATAGCCAAATCCATCAAAATATGCCATCTATTCAAGCATTTTGGCATAGCTGGTGTCTATGACCCACCACTTCTGTTTGTTGCCTAAAACCCTCATGATTCAGGCCAGCCATAAGTCCTTTCTTAGCTTTCCATTGTGCTTTTAAGGCAAAGAAACAAGGAATAAAGGAAATGGCATCTTAAACACGCGGTGATGTTTCTCCTGGCAGCATGATATACTTGCAGTCTTTATATTGCCCCACAGGCACATGTGATTTCAGAAGCAAATGGAAAGGTTGATCATGATCTACACAGCTCTCTGCAATTTGGCCCCAGCTCTCTTGGATATAAGCCTACTCGCTGTAGGCTGTCTCAGTACCTAAGAGCAGTAGGGACATCTCTGCTGTAATTGTTGGGCTAATCTTTGGCATTGGAAAATTTCCGGTGATGGCTTTTTTCTGTGATAATATGCTTCTTGCTTTCTGGCCTGGTAACATGTGCAGAGATGTTCTAGGTGTCTAAATTTAACCAGGGAACCTGTGGCTAGGGACAGATGGAGAAGGCTTGGTTTTTCAGAGTGGTCACCACTGCGTGCCTCCAGAGTGGAAGGCACGGCTGAACAGAGAGTTAAGACACTGGGAGCCAGGGTATCATCAAAGGTTGATTTAACTACAGGTGCTTGTGAGAAAGATCTGGCCTGGAAAATGGAGATCTTTGCACAAAAAGCCAGAGCTCTGTCTTACGCTTGTGTTACAAAAAATTCACTAGCTGCATTTCTATAATTATTTTCCTAGAAAGACTAGCGCAGGGATGACTTTAACTTGAATTTTGCAACTATCCTGTGATATATACTTTTAAAAAAGCTGTATCTTTTTATACATATTTGTGTCCTTAATTGCAATCAATATGGTGAGAAACAATTTGATTCCTGCACATACTGCATTGTCTACTGTAAGAATAAACTACAGTGCAGATTATGCAAATACTGTTATTTAACGACAGCAGTTACTGCAGTGTCTTCCATGGTATATATCAGTGTACTGTAGCAATTAAACAGTATAGTGAAGCCATAGCAATTACCATTCTAAATTATAATAAGCAATTCAGTACACACTATAGGATAAATCATTTCCTTATAGCAACCACTGTATATATGTGCTTCAGTTTTTATTCTAAAGCCCTTATTACTTGTCATCTGAACACTGTGCCAGATGATTTGTACCGCATACTTACAGTTTCAATGCATATTTATTATATGACTTCTGCAAAAAATGCTCATAATGATTACAACTCTGTTAACTTATTATCAGTTTGCAGTGATATCTTAAAAAAAGAAATCAATGGTGGTGTGGGAGGGAAGGGTACCCTTTGATTTTTTTTCAAAAACCCACCCAGATCTAGACATAACCTTCACATAATCTGAAGCTCAGTAAAGCTAACTCCTCATAATTTTAGTAGATTTAATTCAGAATTAAACACATGAGCTACTAAGCTAAATTCTGTTCAATTTTAGAATCAACTTTCTTTCTGGGTAGTCAACAGATTCCCACTAAAACTTGTGCATGATTTTAATTACAGATAAGTTTCTCTTTAAAGGCCACAGCATTCATGCTCAGGTTGCTAAGCTGAATTCAATACATCTATATGTTAAAGGTAGCAAGCTAATGTGTAAACAGGGAAAATATTGGAACCAATTGCTGTTAATTTGGTTTTGATCAATTTACATTGACTGCACTTTACATGCAAATGAGAAGTGTGTTGGATTATCCCAGCTGAAAACAGCTGAGATACTGAACTCTTTTAAAAATCAAAAAATAGAGTAAATGAAACTGGAGAAACAGGAAGTGGAAAAGCCTGTTTTCAAAGTGTTGGTAAAGAGAAGCAAAGAATTACTGAGTACATATATGTTAGTATAGCTCAGCGTAGTACAGATTTATCAAACTGTTGTGTAGGGAGTCAAGATGAAAAATTCTGGGTCCTATTTAGAGTATTATCAACTTTTATGCTGTTAAGGCTACTAAAAATTGATCGTTATTTTTAAAATAACTTGGGAAACTTTACATGAACCAGGCAAATGCAGAAAAGCAAGTAGAATATAAGATTGACAAAAAGAAAGAAGAATAAATATGGAAGTTGCCATTTTGTAAAATCAAATCTCAACAGAAAAATTTGTTTTCTGGCTGGAAATCAGGCCAAAAGTATGGGCTCTTCTTTAACTTTATTCATGTCCATAGGCCCATTGGGGTGGACAAAATATTTTGCAGTCATGGCACTGCAGAAGAGTAGGGGAATGGACTGCAAGGGTAGTTGTAGGTCAGTGATGCATTTCATCCAGTCCCATGTACAGTACCTACAGAAATCATTCCACCTGACTTACAGTGAATGATGTGGATAGAGAAATATCTGTTGGAGCATAAAGGATAATGACAGTGAAGGTGTGTAACGTTGCTGGCAGTAAGTATAGTTGAGCACTGTGGCTCTCAGCACAAGATACAGGTTCTTGCTAAGGAAGCTCTTAAGCTTATGTTTACATTTGAGGGAGTTGTTTACATTCTGTTGACTTAAACAGCACTTAAACACACATGAAAAAACTTCCTTGAACAGGAATGTTTTCTTCAGTATTAATATCGCCTTTAATGAGTTGGAAAGGAAAGTAACCTAAGTTGTGAGGAGTTGTGAAAACCAGGAAGGACATGGTGGTGTGCTTTAGACCCAGCCAGCAACTAAGCACTACGCCGCCACTCGCCCACTCCCCCCCAGTGGGACGGGGGAGAGAATCAGAAGAGTAAAAGAGAGAAAACTCATGGGTTGAGATAAAGACAGTTTAATAGGTAAAGCAAAAGCTGCGCACACAAGCAAAGCAAAACAAGGGATTCATTCACTACTTCCCATGGGCAGGCAGGGGCTCAGCCATCTCCAGGAAAGCAGGGCTCCATCACATGTAACGGTGACTTGGGAAGACAAATGCCATCACTCCCAACATCCCCCCCTTCCTTCTTCTTCCCCCAGCTTTATATACCAAGCATGATGTCATATGGTGTGGAATATCCCTTTGGTCGGTTGGGGTCAGCTCTCCCAGCCGTGTCCCCTCCCAGCTTCTTGTGCACTCAGCAGAGCATGGGGAGCTGGAGAAGTCCTTGACTAGTGTAAGCACTACTTAACAACAACTAAAATATCTCCACATGATCATCACTGTTTTCATCACAAATCCAAAACCTAGCCCCATACCAGCTACTACAAAGAAAATTAACTCTATCCTAGCTGAAACCGGAACACATGGGTATGCTTGCAGGAGACATTAGAAACATGACAGGAAATTAGCAAATGAGATGCAGTCTTGAAAAATACATAATGGGACACTAATCCAGAAGGAAAGTATCGAGAGCAGATATCAAATCAGAGGAAGAAAAATGGAAAGTTATGGAGCAGGAACTTTGCTTGGGAGTGTGGGATACTGATCCAGGATTGATACAGTAGTCATTATTAATATACAATTCATTCAACTGGTAAGTGATCAAAATTAATATATACACTGTGCTTCAGTGCTAACTTCTAGAATGCCACCCCCCCCCCCCACCCCCCCCCCCCGAACCTGAAAAGATGAGAGGAGTATAAAAAGGATGTGGCTTCTGGTTACCATCATATCCTTCTTTCCAGTAGCCTCAGGGCTGAGGGAAGACTCAGTTATGAGACCAAGATGGGATTATCTTGAATTTGTCAAAAATGTCCAAGGCAATTCCAGATATTCTTGAAACACTTGGTTGAGAAAGTTTAGACAACTGACCTACTAAGTTAGTTTTTGTCGTCCCTATATTATTTGATTAAAAATCCTATTGGATTTCTGCTTTCTTTGTCTTTATATTGTCTGACTGACCACAAGCTCATAAGCTTCTGGCTGATTTTCTGGCCTTGGATTCAGGTGGCACATGCTGATGAAAATTGTATTGATAGCTCTGGGCACTAAATTCCATTTAGCCAGAAAATAGGCATAGTTGAAGCAATGCAAACTGCAGGATTGGATCATGCCTGTGGGTGTCAACTCTGATATACAATTTCTATCTCTTTTCATGAGAGGAAGAATTCATCTCTGTCAGCTTGACCACTCTGCCAAGACTGCTGGCAAGGCAACTGTTGAGTTTGTGTTATGATGCAGGTTTTTGTCTGCTGACCTAGACCATAACCCTCAAAATTCAAAGGCAGGTCTATTAAGGCTGCTGTTGGGTACATATGACAGAGTAGTAACTCTTTTTTATTATTGTAATGCTGAGCACTTCCAGAATTGCTTTGAAGTTTGAGGCAAAATTTCCAATATCTAGGACATAAGAGTGCTTGCATAACTTCGAAAGAATGTTTCCATGAAACACCTAGATGTTAATTGATGGGTCTATGTGGCACTGCACTGGGCTCTGGAGACTTCCTCAGTCTCTTCCAGAGGCCTCATTGTGCTGAATTTCTTGGGTGTCGATGCTCTCTCAGGTTATGTATGCTTCCGTAGGCTCACAAAATAGACGATAAGTACAGAAGCAAAAAGGCTGTCTAGCTGGATCCCCGTTTATTCCATCACTCCAGAGGAAGGGCCGTTGTGGTGGCTGTCCATGCAGGTACTGATAGGTTGTCATTGTGTTCAGTAAATTCCTAAGACTCGGCTGCCAGAGGGGCCTGACTTTGGAGTGTAAGTCCTAACTAAATGCCACCATGTAATATAAGATTTCTTACAACATAAAAAGATGTTCCAGTCATTCCAGAACTTCTTTCAGATATAATTCACTATACATTCTTTTTCAAGAAACATATTATGGTAGTAACATTGAAAAGCAATACTGATATAGCCCAGAATTTTAAATCTTGATAAGTAGTTTCTCTGGTATATTCTACATGTTCACGTGGACCTGCAGATTCGTCTGGAGATGTGTCCCACCACAGGCAATTTGTTACGTATGTGCCATGTCATGGTGACTTGCTCTTTAAGCTTGCTGAGCTAGCTGTGTCTTTGTTGGACAGCCTCTTTCATCCAGTTGGTGCCTGCCCAGCTTTGCGAGAACTGTTAGCTGATGCTTTCCCAGCTGGACTTAGATGGGATGATAATTCCTGGGCTGGGATATAAATCCCTTCTTTCTGTTAAGATAGCCATTCTTTCCATCAAAGGTGCTCTCAATTGCTCTTTTTTATTTTTGTGAGAAAATAACTTCTGGAATGTCTAATCATAATGTGGCTTTTGCTTTGCCATACTTTTTTATTTTCCATCTGCAAGTCCTTAGCCTTAATAGCAGATTTTAACAATACCAGCTGTCTTGGTTCTTTTTACTTTTTTTTCTAATTGCCAATGGCTTTTCTTTCTCTGCTAATGTTATCCTTTCTTATCAGATGCTGGCTCATGCACTTGTATCCGGATTAAACATAGTAAAAAGTTCCACTTGCTTTTTAGGTGATAGTCTGCCTCACCTTCTGCTGCAGCAACGATGAATTGATCTGAGCTAGGGGTCAATGACCTCTTACCAGGCCGAGTTGACACCACTGGTACTTGGTAAATACATACAAGGAACATGGATTATGAATGCATGCAACATGTTTGTGGTGTTTGTCACAGGGTGTGCTGTTCCAGATTCTGCTTTTTTGTGGATGCTGGCCTTCAGCCCTCAGTGTTTCCCCTGCCTGAGGTCCCTTGGATCTTAGTATTTTGGATTCCTTGCTCATATCTCTGGGCCTAGAACACTTCAGTCTGGATTAGGTAATATTCTTCAGTGGAGAAATTCTCACCTTTTGGCCTAAAAGCAATTTTAGGTTTTAAGTTACAATTGTTTTGTAATGTATTATGTTCTTTTGTCCCGGAGCCACATCCCTCCTTAAGTTTCTGGTGTGGGGATGGGTTAGGCCTTGCATGACTGGGTTTTTTTGCCTTAAATCGATTAGATTTTTTTCCCCTTCTTTTTTTCTTAAATTCTCTCACACAGATTTCATTTTTATTCCCTGCACAACTATTGAAAACAGAACCAGGAGCTGAATCAGCAATTAATGGCTCCCTCTCTTTTCCCAGTGCTTCCTGCTTATAGATGCAGTTTATAGGCCCAACGTTTTTTTTTCCCCTCAAAGGCCCATCTTTGGCCAGTGTCATTGTTCCAGTACCATTGCTTGGGGTTTTTTTGTTGACTTTGTTAATTTTGGGTACAGTTTTCCTTTACGCAAAGACCTTCTTACTATGACTGTAGTTTAAAGGTGGCTTTATTTATCACTATTTTATTTCTAGGTGGGCTGGGGGAGTAGGTTGTCTTATATCGCCAGTGTCATTTAAAATAGCAATAGGATAAAGCAGAATAAGGTCCTTTAATTATTAGTGAAATTTATTGAATTTTTGAATACATTATGCCTTCGGTGAACTCCTGTTCTATTAATAGAAAGTCTTATTATTTCATCCCCTCTCCCATAAAAGTTTACTTGCAGTAATTTTGTAAGCCTAACTGCAAAATAGAGGTGCCAGGCCTTGAAGATCTTTTCTATTTTTTAAACAGTGTATCTGCTGCAGGTATGTGATTTTTCACTGGTAAATGAAAATGCCAAGAACTTACTATACGTTACTAGAGCTTTGCCTGTAATAACTTTAAAACCCATTATGATCATCTCATTTTACAGCATGCTTTGGTCCTAAGAACAATATATCAAGAGAACAGCATGCCAGTTACTATCCTTGGACATACAGATTTCACAGCAGTCTTATACATAAGAGAAAAGGCAGCAAGGAATGACTGTTTAAGCACTGGGTTGTCCCGTGGGCTCCCCTGGCTTTCTGTGCAATATGCAGTCAGTAATTTGAATATATTTACACTGGAATGTTTTTGCAACCTGTGGTTGTACCAGGTAAGAAGGAGGAGGAGGAGGAGAAGAAGAAGAAGAAAAAGAAGAAAAAGAAGAAGAGGAGAGGGAGACACATGAAGGAATTGCAGCCTATGTAGGGGTAGATATAGTCTCCAGGACGTGGACTTGCTTCAGCGTGTTCCTGGTTTTATATAAAGCAGTAGCTCTCCCACATGAATTCAGTCCTGTGCATGAGATTCTCTCCCAGCATTAAAGACAGTGTAAAATACAGATAAAGAGAACAACAAGCAATAGAGTAATGGAGGGTCACTTATCATACTTATTCTCCATAAACTTATTAGATTTTTGTGTCTCTTATGGCCTTGACTCTTTCTTCATCCTTTAAATTTTTGAGCTGATAAAGAAGTGAAGTCCAGAACTATGCAAAAGTCCTTCTTAAATGTCAGACTCCCTAACGCGCAAACCTCTAGATACGTATCCAAAGTGAAATGCATTCAGTCCACTCTGGACTGTTCAGTATGTAAGGGTTTATCTGCCCCGTGAATTGACCGCAGGTTAGTTTCCTCATGTAGAAAACCACCGCAGAGTAGGGTATTTTGACCACTTTAATAGGCAGAATCAGCATAGTGTCATGAAGGGCTGCTTTGAAGCTCCAGGATAGTTTTCAATGCATAGAATTAACATTGGCAAAAGTGGGGAAAAAAGATTACTAGAATTAACTTGAACCTGCAGTGCTTTCTTGAGGGTTATCAGTGTGGAATTTTTGTTTGCTTGTATTTCAATGCTGATTCCAAACCTGAGGTTAGTTCAAGAGATGGAAGTGAATAAATAATTCATAATCTTTTTCTTATTTAAGTTATTTGATTCTGTGCAGGCTGGGCATAACTATGCAGCTGGTGAAAAAGTCTCTGAATCAAAAATTGGGAAAACTTAGAGAAAGAAAAGAGAATACAATGTTTAGGATAAACCCAGGCAAAGCAGCTTCTTGGCCTGAGCTTCAAACTTCTACTTTAAAATTTGTTTTGATCAGAAATCAAGGTTTCATTTATATTTTCAGATTTAGCTTTGTAAAAATAAGTACTTAAATCCTTGAAACAGATCAAAATATTTTAGGGTTTAGGAGCTTTTTCTCTCCCAGTTTACAGTGGCAGCAGATATTTTTACATTTTAAAAACCCTCTTGCAGTATCAGCAATTCCAACATTACAGAACTATGTGTTTGAAAGTTAAATGATCAGCAAAACTAAAGCTGATGTTATGGATGTTTTTTCTTTGCCAAAACTTAAAGACTTGCATGAGACGGAAGGGAGATTTGAAAGAATACAGTGCTGTATATTAACTTTTAATAATTTAAAATAAATTAGTCATTTTTTCTTATATCTTAAAATAAAACTAGCAGTATAGAGTATCTTTAAGAATTTATTCCCAGTTATAGGGGGTAGTTTAGGGGCTGTAGTCCAGAATGAAGGAATCCAGCTCTGCTTTATTAGGTGGTCTCTGCCAGGTGGACCACCTGCTGCTCTAAGCTTGTGGCCAACTTTGGCTGTGGTTTCTGAGAAGAATTATTCCTTCTGCAGTGCAGGCAAGCATCTGGTACATAAGCACTGCTTTTGCCTTAAAAACTGGTGGTTTGCAACTTTTTGGATTGGCTTTGTTACCCCATCACAGATTTATTCATATTAAAATCTCTGTTACATGATACAGGGAGTATTGCTGTGACAGCTATATGAAATATTTAAAGTAAAAAGCAACACCTTGGTGAGGCTTCCGATTACAAATTGAAAATATGGAGTGTGTCAACAGAAACAGTCATTCTCAAAACACTTTAAGGTAAACTCGGGTGATTTGTGCTCTTGTGTTCAACCCTGTGAAATGTGCTGTGTCCAAAGGTTCAAACATGGAATCTACAACGAGCCAGGAAAGGCAAGTTTAGGCAGATCATCATGGCTCAAACTAAATGAGCACAAGTTCATGAATGAAAGGTCACTGCTGTAGTTCTAGCAGCCTGGAGCTGCTTTGTCAAGGGGAGACATTTGTGGAGGAAGACACATCCCAACCTGAGACAAATATCTAAACATCACTTGCTTAAGAAGTCTTATGTTAGGATGGAAGGAGCTGCCCTCCCAAAGTGCCTTCCTTTTCTCCTTCCCATAGAGAAAATTCTAGTTTTGCCTAGATTAGATGCTTGACTGTCAGATGGCTAGTGTTGGTGGGGTGGGTAGGCTCTGTATCTGGGGCAGTTACTCTGCCACCAGCCACAAATAATACGTAGGATACAAAGGGTGATCAGTAATCTACTTGTGCATTCTTACAGTTGTGACTGTGGGAAAGGGACTATGTCATGTTCTTTGATGAAAGAACAGGCAATGCAGAAAAATAAGGATGCTATCTTGTCTTTTTGTCTCCCAGAACTTCATCTTCAAAGCTGACACTTCAGCCCATTGCTCCTAGGGATGATTTGTACAAAATGGTCCCAACCTCAACGAATATGTCTCATTTCATTGCTTGTCTGCTGGGAAACATGTGGTGAACCAGGATAGCAAAATGACCCACAGTTTATGCTGCATCTCTTTTGGCTTCCCAGAGGAACTAGCTTTAGCATTTCACAAAATCAGTGTAGCAGCTTGTTGCGTGAAGCAGAAACACCAAAATCAATTTTAGAATATAATGATGAGGTTTAAATGTTCTCAAAATACCATTAAATGCTTGTTTTTTTCCTAATATACTAGAAAAAATATAGACTTGAACACTGTTGTTAGTTTATGTGGTGAAACTGATAACAATAATCTGTTGAGGGATATGTCCATGCCAAATCCTTTTGTAGGGAGTCTTCACTTTCTTTTCCAATTACACATTTACACTCTTCTAATACATTAAGAAAAGCTTGGATTCCTTAATAGGTGTCCGCACAGCATGTGGTCTTGACAGAGCTAAGAACAACAATTGCTGTTTTTAAAATGGTACGGTTTGTAAATTGTTAGATTAACCCCCATATTAATAGATTTTTTTTTTTGCTAGCATTTGTTTGATAGTTCACAATAATGTGTAAATGTTAAATTAAGCTGAGCTATTTGGTTTTGTCCTGGCATAATTTCACAAAGTATAAAACCATTTTTATAACAGCATGGGGCTAATACACTGAATATCTTTCCATGTAGAGCCAAAAAAGGCAAGTCGGGAAAGAAGTCTGTGAAGGTTTTTGTAATGAAATAAGCTTAAAAGCAAAATTTCATGCTAAGCAATTTGGACTGCATTTTTCAGTGGCATGCTCTAGTTGTAAATGAAATTTGTTTTCAAGTTGTTTGAGTAATTTATTGTGTTTATCACAACACACAATTATGGTGTTCTCACACGTACATGCAGCTGTAGATAACCATGTACATGAACATATACCATTATGCCACTTCACATATATTTTATTCTCTGCAGCAAGAAGGTGAAATTAAAAAACCCTTTTATCCTGAAGAGACAGTGACACTGTGGAGGAACTTCAGAAACTTCTGGTCTTCTTGCTCTGGGCCAATCTTACTGTTTTTATCTTCTCTTCAGAATTACTTCCCTGTGTTGACACAAGATTGACTACCTTCTGGAAGCAACTTCTGCTGGTGGCATTCCTCAGGCATCTTTTTGCTCTCATGTATTAGGTTCTGACTCACATTTCGAGAAGACCTTACAGGTAAGAATAATCCACCACTGCTGTTTTTATGCAATCAGGGCCAGTTTGTTTGTATCCCATGAATGTGGCAGAATTAATTTTCCAGTTGAGTAATCACAGAATCATAGAATCATTAAGGTTGGAAAAGACCTCTAAGATCATCAAGTCCAACCATCAACCCAACACCTCCATGCCTCCTAAACCACATCCTGAAGTGCCACATCTACACATTTTTTGAACACCTCCAGGGATGGTGACTCTACCACCTCTTTGTGCAGCCAGTTCCAATGCTGCATCAGTATATGCTATGATGCATCAATGAATCTCACAGGTACCTTCATCTCCACATAGACCCAACTGTACATCTATAGGTAGCCATGGCCCTATTCAAACTTCAGAAAATATAGTGTCACTCCTGTATCATTATTTTATTATTATTTTTCTTGGCATTGCATACATGCAGCTTCAGTTCAATCAGTTGTAGGTGAAACAGTAATAGGAGGATGTGGTTGAGAGCAGAGACTCTGATGCTGCTGAAGGGGGTGTAGGGAGGTCTGATGTTGTCCCAAACACAATAGGAAGCTTTCTTTACCGGGAATAGGTTTCAGTGGATTCATCACTGAGGGGTGCATATCCAGATAATGTCAATGTCAACTGAGGATATGTTGGTGACTGACTTTGTCTTTAATCACTACAGACTTTGTGTTTATTGCTGTCCCAGAAGAACACATTAGAGGACTGTCGATAGCAGGGACTCTCCAGCCTTGCTGACTAGGGCTTGGTGAAGCCCAGTGACTGGGAACTGAGATTAGAGAAATTCAGTATGCTATGTCTTATCTGTGAAGAATTAAATGCAGGAGATATCAGTATGGGGTCAGATGGCTGTTGCACTTTGAGGCTAGACAGTTGTTTTCATCTGGCTTTTTAGTCCTTTGGCCTGTGTGCATGCAGAAGGAGCAAGCTAGGTCATGCAGTTGCAGCGGTCCTTTCTGGTCCTTGTCCTGATGAACCTTGGACTTGATCATAACTCTTGCAGTTCCCCAGTGAGATCATGCAGGTTTACCAGTCTCACAGTTAGTCAGCTTTGACCTCATTGATGAATTTACTCAATGAACAACTTAGCTTCTATGGTGGTATTGCTGTACTGTTTCTCCATCTTCTAAAGAAACCAGACTGTTGAAGGTGATGTGACACAAAACAGATAGACCAGCCCTCTGAGGTGGCATAGATGATCATGTGCAGTGTTTTGCTGGAGTCACTATAGATGAGAAATTTCCTTGCAGACTTAATTGGAAGGAATGTCTGAAGATCTGTGGTCTTTTCTTTGCAGCATGGGGAATGATTTGGCTGCTGGACGCATCAGATCAACCCTGCATCATCTTTGGACTCCTGTCTGGGTTCCTGCTTGTTGTATGCATTCTTGGTTTTGACGACTGGAGACAAAAGAATCTAAGATTGTTTGGGACTAGTTACAGAATATCCAGATGATGCTTAATTGCCATAGAAATACAGGAGAGATTAGATGATCTAGAAATAACTTCTCTCCTGAACCTCTATGAAGTTCATTAGAAAATTGCTTATTTTCAACAGCATGCTGTGCGCTGTGCACTGACAGTACCCTGTCAGTGAAGGATGGAGTGGTGTGCTCTGGATTTTGACTGGAACTTGCTAATTTATTAAAATTTTAAGTCGTGTTATATCAGGAGTTCTTAGTACTAGGGGCAGATGATGAAACACTGTATTTTCCCATGTCCATGGAACATTTTTGGATTACTGATGTACTTAGCTTAAGGAAGTGCAGTGGAGGCTGTTGCACAAAACGTTAGAGGAAACTTTGATCCAACAGGCACTATGAAAATGTAACTTTTCTGAGAAACCTGTGTCATGTTATCACTAAGATCCCGATCCAGTACCAATTCAAGAAATCATGAGTTTTTGACTGAGCATAGGAGTCCAGGAGCTGAAAGTCTTGGATACTTCCCTGGACCTGGTGCTTTGCTGATCTTCCTGCTGTTTCTCCTTACTGGGGAGCAGCTGAGGGCAGATTGATGAGGAAACAACATTTACTGTCTCACTGGCAAATTTTAATGCCAGCAGCTAGTTTCGGGGCATACTCTGTGCTAAGAATGAGGTTAGAAAGCAGTCTGGGGTGGCACTGGGGGAGCATCATGATTTTCTCTTTTCCATGTTACAGCTCACTGGTTTGCTCATCAGTAAATTGATTAATTGGACATATTTGAGAGTGTTTTTACAAAAATGTTTGAGCTATATGATTCCTCCCCACCCCGCACCTTTTTTTTTTCCTCCAAACCGCCATCATCAGTGATTTGGAAGTGTAGAAAATAGTATTATAAGGGAACAGATGCAAACAAAAGGGGTGAAATTGAATGTATTAGTATTCAGCGGTCTGCTTTTGATTACCTCTGACTGGAAAATATTTGGAAGCCACCAGGGTCCCCTCAAGTGTTATGATTTCGTAAATTCAGCCCTCGTGTGTTGGGATTCAGGGTCCCTTATTGAAATTGAATTGATATTTTGTAAACTTCATTTGTGAATAATGTGATCTGACAGGGACAAATGCGAGGGAGAATTGTTTTCAAACCTTCTCCAAATGAAACTTATTATTGGGTAAATACGGATTTCTTTGTCTCTTTTCCTCTCTTTCTATCCCGAGCGTCTTCATGGCCTGAATATGTATCAACTCTTCTAAGGTAATTGAATTGATTCAATCATGTGTGGGCAACAGAAATGGGCAATAGAATATATTTCTGATGGGGAAAAATAGAAAGTAGAGGGATTTCTACTCAGGTGCAGGGCTGGGAGGGTCACAGTGCTATCAGAGGAGAGAGACACACAGGAGCTTCTTTCTGATTATCTCAGCTTTGGCCATTCTCTCCCTCAATAAACACCCTCTGATATAACGCTGGCTTTCCAATTTTGCTGGCCAGCACCAGGCCTCAGATGTGTTACATATTAATTTCCCTTTGCAGAAAATTTGCCAAGCTTTAGCTCAAATTCAGTTAGTCGGATTGATGAAAGTGGCAAAAGGATACGACGTTTACTGATTCTCCCTTTTCACCTTTGATTAGCTCAACCTGTGAATTATTCTTGCCCTGTCAGTGTGCCATTAAAAGAGCTGGGGCCAAGGTTGCAAGTTCATACTTTCTGATGTAACCGAGAGAAAATACGTTGAGCCATGATTTGTCTGACAGAGACCTAGGATCGTTTCAATACTGTGTTGCCATTATTTTAACAGGTCAGCCCTTGGTGAAATAAAGAAACAAAAATAAAGGCTCCATCCTTCCCCTCATAATCTTCATTTCTAGCCCATAACTCTGGCACCTGCTCATTCCCAGTGGTTCTCGATGGAATAACTCATTGTCTGTGCTCCAAATAAGCTGGAAATGTCCGTCCCTCCCTCTCCTTGTTGATATTTTCAAATTAAAGGTCGTTAGTCTGTAGTGTTTGTATCTGGAATCTGTGGGGGTCAACTTTTTTTTTCCCTTTTTGTTTTTACTCTGCCAGAACATTGCAGGTTTGATCTCTCCTGGAAACTCCAGGCTCCGGTGCTGCTAGTGCTGAAGCATTTCACCCTACCAGTGAGGTATAAGGGAGAGAAGCTGGTTTCCCACACCTCCCTCTGTTTCTGCACTGCTTTGACAAATCGTGCCCATTTTTTTTTGCTTTTTTTCACTTGTTGAGAGTCTTAATTTGTTGATTGTAAAGTTGTTTTGTTTTTCAAATGGCCCAGTGGAAACTTTAATGTTGTTATTACAGCTTGTTTGGAAGATTACTGGGAAGATTGTCAGTTTTGATTGTCAAGTTAGGCAACGTGTGTTTAAAAGACATTTTCCATTATGGTGCTGGGCATGTATAGTGCCAGTTCAAAATGCCAGATACGCTTCAGTTTTGTGGCCCTGAGCAATGGGGAAAGATATGGGTTAAAGTGGAAGGAGCCAACGAATGAATAACATTCACCCATATGTTTCCCTGCAAAAAGTGTGCCACAAATAATTTGCTCTCTGGGACACACAGTAAGGTTACAGGGTGAATCAGCTGGCAAACCCATCCAGTTCTGTCTATCTCACAATATCCTCATGCTGTTAGGAACTCCTGGAGAGCACCTCAATACAGTCATCATGGTTTTTGGACACACTCAGGATCTGAAACCATGGTGAGAACCAGTGACAGTGTCTGCTGTCATTAGCTGACCTTTGCGTGATAATTCTGGAAAAACATTATCAAACACAGATTTGAAGTATCTCCCTTTCTAGGAAAACTGGGGTTGTAATGAGAACTGCAGTCTTGCCTGCCTCTGTCTTTCCTGTATAATATATATCAGCTTATAGCCTTTGAGTAGAAAACATTGTTGAAAGTAGAGGGCAGTGAGTAGAGAATTGGTGTGCTGAACTCTCTGGGAAGGGCTTCCAGCTGACATGCAGCAAATATTGCTCATGGCTCTTCCATCACTCAGTGAACACAACTGGGTTTCTGTAATTTTCCACAACCAAGCCGGGCTTCCCCAGGTCAATAGCCCGGATGTACAGAATTGTCAAGACAAAGCACAAAAAAACCTCGCAGTAACCTGTGTGACCGAAAGTGTAATGTAGACATACTCCTAAAAGCCATTCCTTGTAGAAAGTCACCTTTGGAAAGTACTAAAATCACTGACCATTAATAATGAGGCCTACATTGGAAATTAGGTTATTTTAAATCTATCAAACAACTTTCCCAATCAAAGAAAAAATGACATATATTCATGGTAGCATTTTCTATCTTTATATAAGTTATTAATTTGTATACTTAAAAAAAATTGAGTCCGCTCATAGGAACACTTTATATTCTCTGAGCCTTAAAAGTGCTCTAGCTATGGCCTGCTAACTCTTATGGCCATGAAGAATGCATGTCTTGGTTATAAATGGTATCCACTTTAGCTTCATAGCTTAGAGCTGAATAAACACAGATTCACTGAATTGTACTCAATGGCTCTATTTATACTGTATTTTGTTAGCATCTGACATAAATCAAGCATGATTTGATTGACTATACCCAAAGTAGAGCTGGAATAAAATAATGAGGGCGTTTGTTAGCTGAGCTGCCAGTCTTTAGTAGTAATGACATTTAACGTAATAGGTAGCAGGTAGGTTAAAATGTGCTTTTTATTTGTTGTACATACATTTTATAAAAGAAAGATGTAGTAAGGCCCAGGGTGCAATTTTTCACACCGCCCCTCCAGATAGGAAGCTAATTAAAAACAAGGCAAAAAACTGATCATGAATGAATGCATTGGCCATTGTTTAGTGTTATACAGAACTGTACAAAAAAGATCATTAAATTCCATTCATCACTTGGGCTTTAAATTGATGCAAAAGACTTGTACTTCTGTGCATAAGGTAAAGGCTAAGTAGGAAGGGTATTAAATCAGTCTGAGAGTCTTGGGAAAGAAAACATTTAGCAAGAGAAATAATAAAAAGCAGAATATGATAACACTGCTGTAAGGAGCGTTAGCTCGTTTGTTTTGAATGCAATTCTGAAAGGGCAAGATGGAGGTAATATAAATGTTAATACTAAAATCCAGAGGGTTTGAAATTTTCAGTGAAAGTACTTGGTGTCACCGCAATAACCAAATGCATTTTATCATCTTCAAGTTTAAAAGTCTGTTTCAAAGTTTAGTGGTATAAATTTTAGAACTAATGACTTACAAAATTGTAAAAAACTACTTTAAAGTGTACTTCAGACTAGAAATTTACATTTGAGGTTTTGGGAGGCTGCTATTTTAATTTTTTTTTTTGTTAAATGTATTAAACTTCTCTTTTGAAAGCTTCTCCAAGTATTGGATGGAACAGCTGAACAGTCTGTGAGCAAGTGCACTGGGATACTAATTAACCGATTTGCGTAAGGCTATTTTCTACAGGCATTGAGGGGATACAATCGTTATAGTCATAAAAATTGACTTCTGTTTGTTACATGCACTTCTACTGGAGTCATAAAAATTATTCTCGGCTCTCATGTGTGCATGTAGCTACAAACTGCTATTAACGCTGCCACTTGCACTTTGTCATAAAATACTAATTGGTTATTGACCAGGTCACAGAATTCAGGCAAAAAGTATATCCAATACAAATAATGAAGTCTGAAAACCACCCTGCCTCATCTAACACCGAGGAGTGTGGTTCAAACCCTGAAAAGAGGTCCTCTGGCTCAGACCTGTATTCCATACCAGGGTGTGGGTCACAGAGGATGCTGTTTGCACTGTTTCATACCTGAGCTTCTCTTTTCAGGATGAGGGCAATCCTTGGGCAAACATGATTTCCCTGAGTCTCAATAGGGCCCTATAGAAGAGAGAATAGGCCTAGCAAGGGATTTGCAGTCAAATGGCTGAGCAAGCTGGATCCATGTTCCTCTCACTTAACTTCATCTAGTATTATTAAATATTGCTGATGTGCCTAAGACTTCAGTGCCGAGGTGCTGGAAAAGGCAGGAAGTTTCAAGGGAATTGTCAGGTATTGGGAACTGGGCTGCCAGTGAATTAGCGCACAGGCTTTGAGTTTCTGCTGTACCGCAATACCCAACAAAATCACGTCCCCAAAAGAAGAAAGTGCTTCCTCAGCAATACCAGTGAAGATGAAAGGGAAGAAGATGAAGAGGAGGAGGGAAAAGAGAAAGGACAGTGAAACTTTCAGAACACTAGCTTTGTGACATGGTTGTCTGTGCTGCCATGTATCTATGTGTGTTTTATTCCCTGTTGTGCTGACAGTGGGACCAGCAGATGTGTCTACAGGTGAGCTTTGTCATAGCAGGGGTGCAAGTGGGTTTGCGCACTGAGTCCCATGCAGCCAGCAGGGCTGGGGAGAAAAATGTGGTCAGAAATTCCTGTTCAAAGAAACTGAAAACACTTTAATGGCAGTTTTGCTGATTTGAGAAATGTGGTGGAAATTATCTCTGTCCAGAACTTGGTGTAAAGCCTTACATCCAGGTTGGACCCTGTTGAAGATTTTGAGTATCTGAACCCCTCTGGTTCATCATGATGAACACCAGACCCTGGGCAGAGTGCTGGGGCAATCAGACAGCCTCAGTGGAGGGCAGGGAGAATGCCAGGCGCCTGTTCTGTCCCTGACCCCCCGCCCTTGGTTGCTGGTGCTCAAGGAGAGATTCAGCAATAGATGAGAGCACACAAAAGAGCTGGCTAGAGCCCTGGTGCTGTGCACTGCAAGGCATTTTAGTGAAAGCATCAGCCATTTGGCACCACTTAGTCCATTTCTGTAAGTAAATAAGTGAGTTTTGAGATGATTTAATGAGTCAGCTGTCTGAGGAAAGGCTGAGACATGTCCAAAGACGACTCTGACTCCATCAGAGGCAGAGATGACCCAGCTTCAGGGAGGCTGTAGAAGGAAAGTAACTTTGGCCTCTCCCATTCTGTTCCTTCTAAAGCTGCTCTGCATGGTGTATTGCTTTTTATTATGGCTGGGAGGGAGGTGAGCTGATTTCTGACTGTCTAACAAGCCGTTCTTACCATACCCAGCAATGGAATGAGCAACAATACCTGACCACTGAAAATGAGAAAAAAGCATAGAAACCTCTTGTCATGCTGTTCAACTCAATGCCTGCGTAACTCTGCTGTGAGCAGCTTCTCAAAGCAATTTGAAGGACTTTGATGGTAGGAGTGTCTAAGAGAAAACAAACATCTCTGGATTGAATCCCTTCATAAAGATGTTTTTCATTCATCTTCTGATAGCAATCTCATTTCATGTACACAGGCACTGTAGTGGTTGCTTCACAGTCTCTAAAGGTTAAAAATAGAAGTGCTGCAAAGAGAGACTTGCTGGTCAAGATCAAGGTATCAAGGGAGATATGTAGTTCTGGGTAGCAACATAATAGATTCTGAAGTTTATAGCTTAAACTCATCCTTTGGGACCTCCACTTTGCTGCTAACTCAAGAGAGCGTTTCAGAGCTGGCTATGGTGCAGACAGTGGCATATCATCTGTAAAATGGTCCTAAAAAGCCATGATTTCAAAAATGTGTTTTAAAGTTAACATCTATTTCAAGGTTTGATTGACACAAGCTGATTTCTATGGGCTGAACATCTTCCTTGTTTCCCTGAATTTGAGTTGCATCAGGATGTGATGAGCACCAGGAAAATCTGATGCATGGAAACAATGGAAGAGACCATGAAATACAACTTGTGTGCTGTTGTGCTTCTATCTAAACATAAGTAAGTCCAGACAAGTGACCAATTCCCTTAGTGATTATGGTGAAGTGGTGGAAGTTAATGCCTCTCACACTCGATGTTTTGAAAGATGAGCTACATGGTTTGCACTGCACATCTTGCTATCTTGCCCAAAGTGCAGGAGGTGGGGAGGTGCAATTCCAGGTCACTCTTCATGGTGTTGCAGTTAGTAACACACAGCCTCAGATCATTCCAAGATATCAAAAGAGACCCTGCAAAAAAACCCCCCAGAAATTCCTTCCTGAGTTTGAAAGGAAAGGGCTCACTCTAATACCTCTAATACCTCAGGGTTCAGGTTTCAGGGTTCAGGTGAGATCTTGGTCTCAGGAGGATTAGCTATTTGGTCCTTAAAATTTTATTGCAGTGTTTCACTTCCCTGTTTTTTTCTCTGAGGCCTAAGTTTTTCCATCAGAATTCTGATTTGGAGGTGTCAATCTTTTTTATGTCTAATTTTCAGCTGCATTTAGAATGCCTGTTTTTTAGCCCAGGTCCCTGTGCTCCTAAAATCCATCCTCTGTTAAGATGTTTCAAGTTAGATATCCATGTTCTTTAGCTTTTTGACTTCAGATGGGCACCTAAAGTGCTTTTGAAATTCAGTGTGCCATAGATTGAGCAAGATTATAATGTGCCAGTAGCTGCTGTTTAAAAAACTGATTTGATTTCATTTAAGACAAAATTTGCAAAGAGTTACATGTCTTTTAAACACACACATTTTATTAAGAATTGGGTATCTTACTCTTTTAGGTAGTTTAGAAAATCTCAGCCTAATTTTTGTTTATAATTATTTGATATTTCCTTCAAGGAAATCTATCCATCTTTCTTTTACAGGGTAAAATGCTTCTCTCAGAGCTATGTGTTAGAATTCATCGATGATATTATGTTCTCCCCACCTGCATGCAAAGCAGAACTCTTTCTCTTTGCTTTATTTTCTCTGTTCTCTATTTCTCTTTTGCGGTGCATTTACCTCAGTGGCTATTACCGTGGTGTTCAAGTCAATAGAATCTCCAGTGTCCTGTATAATATAGTCCTAATTTTTTTACTCACAGGCTTTGATTTTGATCTGGACACTTCTACCACAAGCCCATACTTAATAATTAAAATCTTCATATTTTTTCCACAAGTTCCCTATTTTCCTTTCTGATGCATTCAGCACTGCACTGTGAATTGTTCCCTGAAGCCAAATCTATACTTTTTATTGTTATGTGAATATTCTGCTTATACTAGATATTACACTTTTACTTCCTATTCAATAAATATCCATGACATTCAGCTCAGCAATGGGTATTAGTCTGTCAGAACACTAATTTATGGTGAGAATAGTGTAATATCAATAGGTTTATGGATCAGAAATATGTAAATATGAAGTTCAAGCAGTGGCTTTTCTGTGAGTTAAACTCTAGGCAAACATCCCCTTCCAACATTTAGCAAGTGCTGTTTTATCTCTTGTTTCAAATCAGATTTGAAATGTGAGGTGATTTATTAATTTAGGAGACTCTTCTTTGAAATTTTTCCTTATGTATTTTGTGACAATATATAAGCCATCAGGTTGTTGAGTATGAGAATACATTTCAGATACTTCATTGGGATATAGCTCAATATTAACTTTCTGGTCTGCTGTCTTACTGAACAATGCCTGTTCCACTGACAGTTCATTTAGATATTGTCATGGTGTTGGAAGCTTTAAAGGGGTTAATGAGGTATTTATTCCATTATTGTTATTGGAAATTACAGTGTCTAGAACACTTACACAAGAAGATTAAAGATAGATGCTTTAGACCACTTTCTATAGTCTGATAGGCCATTATTTTCTGGTTCATAACACAAAATAGTACTTTTCATCAAGGAGCTCATATTCTCTAGATGATTCAAAAATTCACAGACCAAATCCAATGTGAAGTATTAAGTTCCTAATACTTTTTTAACCCCAAACAAGTTATAATGCAAATGTTTTAATCAAACAAGGCAAAATTGTCACACATTTCTTTCTGTGAAGTTTGACAATGAAAAGTGTGCCTTGAGAAATTGGAGTAGACCTCCCCTAGCCTAGCTTCTACTTACAGCTTAGCAGATATGGCAAACTCTGTCTTCTGCTTCTGATGGTTTGAGTTATTTTGCACAGTATTTAAAACTTTCTTGCTTCCCTGATTTTCAATGGAAGACCCTGAGTGTAGTTTTGCTATTTTAAAGTGGTTCCTTGGGGTGATGAAGAACCATTTCACACTGGAAGGAAAGCAGGTGTTGTCCATGACTTGTGTGGTGTGTTTGACATATTTGGGATCCTGTCCGTGTGTGCCTCATTATTATCAGAAAGTGCCAGCTGTAGTTTTTCAGTCCTGAGGGCCAGGAAGCCATCTCATAGCCCTTCAGCCTGGTCTGGTTGTGCAATGTGGTGGTGGAGCAGCCAGAGACCTGTAAGGGCTTTCTTGATGGTTGAGAATTAGTGCAGCTAATCTTTACAGTACTTTTCATGCTCTCCTGGTATATACCGTAAAATAAATGATGCAACCAGTTGTTCCACCAGATGTTAGCTAGCTCCTGGTAACTAGACCCTGAGCACATGTCTAACAGCAGCTGAAGAGAGGGACATCTGGGGAGAAGCACATCTCCATCCTTGCAGATAATAAAAAGCCGTATGGCATGGTCCTGGGCAACTTGCTGTAGGTGATTCTGCTTGAGCTGGTGATCCTTCCTGAGTTGCTTGACCCTGCCTGGGTAGGGGGGATTGGATAGGATCACCTCCAGAGGTCCCTTCCAACATCAACCGTTCTATGAATCTGCGAATTGCCGTTGAAGGCTCACGTGTTCCTTTGCTCCCCTGGGTGCACAGGATGGGCTGGAGGCACAGCAGGGAAATCTCAAGGCTTCTCCCTGCAGCTCCCTTCTCAGGGCATCACCTGTCTATGAAGCAGATATCTGCCCAGCTCTGCTGAAGAGCATGTGGCCCATCTCCTAACAGTGGGATTTTTCCCCATACCATTTATTGTGAAGCAGTAGGAGTGGCATTGTTTGATCCTTCACTCTCTCTTTGTCTGGATACACTTAAGGGCTGCACGGTCCATAGCGGATGTTGTCTGCACTGCACTGCCCTAGGTGCAGCACCTCAGCATCACCCAGGATGTCTCTGACTGAGCCCATGGCTGGGTCTAGGAATCCTGATGCTTAGTTTGGTGTCTTCTCCTCTAGAGCATCCTTCCTTCTTTGCTTTAGCATTTTCTTCCTAGGCACTCACATGCAACATCCTATGGTCAATTACAAAAATCAACCTGTTAGAAAGAAACTTTGGTGCATCAGTGATTTGAAAATGGACTTTGCTTCTCTTTACAGGAGAGACTCAGTCAACATTTAGTTTACATGCCAAGCCTTATAGTAAACCTTGAGACAGACAGCAAGATAACAGGCTGCAAAACAATATGTTCTAGAGCCAAGATGTATTGGGAGATATTCATATAACAGAAAATAACTTCACTGTAACAGAAATGAGTTTTATTTTCACACAGTGGTACAACGCATAATCTGATGCATTTGCACAAAATAACTAATATCTTGAATATAATTTTGGAAAAAGAAAATTTCAACTGAGGAAGCTTGTGCTTAAAAACAGAAAGATACCAAACCATTTCTGGATTTGGGGGTTGGACTTTTTTTCCATTTATGAGGTGGAGATAGGTTATAAATCAGAGAAAAAAAAGTATTTATAGATGATGCACAGCTAGCAATACCAGTTTCTACTGGCCAGTACATCTCTGTGACTATTTCATCTTCCATGGTAACTTAAACACAAGAAAAAAGCCTTTACAGTTCAGGGCACTGCTGCCTGACCAGAGATTGAGTGGGTTTGTAATAATTCGTAGACCTTTCACTTTCATTTTTCTAGTGCTGAGGAATTACTTTCTGCTATTAAAACAGCTATGTGAATTGCCTGGTAGAATGTATATATTCTACCTGCTCAAACAGATAAATAGAGTGCCCTGGAGAGCAGCATGTTCTTAATAGCAGATATTCTAAAGAATCCAGATGGCTTGAAAGAGAATATCATCTTATTTCCTCTCGTTTGTTGGTTGTTTTTTAGGTAGGAACCCTTAAAGGACATAGGCTAGCAAGCACTATTTATCGTCCTTGGGCACTAGCCACATCTGTTTGTCCTTTTTTTGCTAATTAAGAGCAAGACAGCCTTGTAGTGGAGCATGAATCTGAAATCCTTCAGTGGTTGCAAGGTTGGGTAAAGTGTTGCTATCGGCTGCCAGATCTGTGCGTGAAAGGCTTGAGAACGTCCTGGGCGGACAATCTGCAGCAGCAAGTGGGCACAGTTTGTGGGCAGTCCAGGCAACTTTAGGATCTACTTGGTTATTCATGGGTGTTAGTTTTAACACTCTTGGCCACGATGACAATATCTGGAGTACAAGCAACCCTGATGTGGAGAGCTTGGTAGAGCTCATGGGAATTTTTGGTGTCCTTCCTTTCCAGAGTCAGAACTCTACCTAGTGTTTTTACTTTTTATTTTCAGAATTTGTTGATTTCCCTGCTTGGTTGGCAGGACCCTGGTGGAGAAAATGAGTGTTTTTGCTGGGAAGTTCATTCTTAATGGTAGACTAGACTTGTCTGGGACTTCCAGCTATGATAGAAAATGTTTCCATTAAAGGTCACTGGAAGAACTCAGTCTGGAGAGGTTCCTGGGAGGTAGGTGATGTGTGTTGATTTGTTTCCCTGCTATATATGGGCTTTGACTGGTTTACATGTATGTGATTGCAGCAAATTGTAGACCCAGAACATGGGTCTCAGAAGTAAAGAGAATGTTGGGAGACTTAACAACCAATAAGAATAGTCAGGATAGATCATGCCAAAATACACCTTTTTGGCTGAACTTTCAGGCTCTTTCCAGAAAAAATGTCATGGCTCTCCTTCCCCAATTTCAACAGCTGCACTCGAGGTGAAAGAAAAAGCTGAAAGGTAGTAACCTGTCCCTAAGCTGTTTCAATTCTCAAGTGAGACGTGGAATCAGCTAAAAAAAAATAAAAAATACGTTCCTTCATCTTTGTCCCTTCTGACTCCAGTTTCTCCATCAATGGGCACAGCCTTATATTTTCAGTGCTCCATAAGGGGTTATGAGATGTTGGCCTTGAACCTTCATAAAGAAATCCCAACTGCAAAGCTTTGTGCAGACTGGGGAATGTAATTCACTGACGTCCACAGTATAACCAGAGGTTTCTGCATGCCAAGAGCCATGCATGTTCCCAATAACAACGTCGTGCTCTTATTGTCATCCTCATAAACCTTCAGACAAGTCTGCAAAATATCTATTCATTCAGTATTCTTATATATTTTTTCTATTCCTTTTTTCTTAAATAAACCCTAAATCTTGCCTTTGCATTTTACAGACTGATAAGTGTCCTGACATTGCAGAACCTGGGGTAGATTGTATCAACCTTCATTCTTTTTCTTGCAGGTGTAGCCTTGCAATATGTGACATGCCATTCATAATATGAGCAGGAGTGTACAATACAGAATACCAGTCTTTTGTCACGGGATGGAAAATGGAGCTCAACTTTCAAATTGATTTTGGGAGAGGGAGGGAAGAGAAGAAATGGGTATTTATTAATTCCTCCTGCTATTAAAACTCATCACTTTCAAATTTATAACAGTGCCAATCTTTGGAGCTTAGGCTCAGTGTCTGTCTCAAGCCAGTGAAGCTGCACTGGTTCCCACAAGAAGTGTTTCAGCCCTCTGAATTACTTCAGTGCAAATTATAAACTCAGGTATAAAGAACGTAGAATAAATATTGCTCTGTGGGCTGGCAGCATGATGTATAAGGCCCGTTTCTCTGTTCCTGTTGTCTCGTGCCCTTAGGGAACAACTCTGATGAAGTCAATGGAGCTAAGCTAAGTTAAAAATATTTTGAAAGAAAGGCTGGGCTTGATTCTGTTATATTAAGCTCCTACCAGATGAAATTATCCCATCTGTCTTTGCAGTTATTATAACGCGTATAGATGCCACTAGTATTTTAACAAATACTCTAAGGCTAATTACTAAATTTTACACGTTAAACAATCATAAATCAAGAGTTACACCACTGAAGTCAATGGTGCTAAACAAGTCTCAGGATGCTGTAAATGAAGGAAGGCTCATGAGCAGTTTGGCCTAGCAGGGAAATGAATGGTGCTAGTTCAAAAATGATTTCACTTACATTTGGGATTGGTTTTATGTATGTGGTATGTAGGACAGGTCTTCAGTTAGACTACATTGCTCTAGTTTCACTGATGTTCCTGGGAGAGGACAATTTATACATTTTGGCTATATTTTTATTTTTCTGACAGCATACGTAACTTAGGATTTAAAAATAGTTTGGTCTCATTTGTGTTCTGGGACAACCTTGTATCTGGTTTATATAATAATTTTTGAATGCTTAGCCACTTTGTATATATAATTGCTACATTTGCAGTTGCAAATCAAACTTTGCCGATTAGGATTACTGGAAAAAATCCTTTGGCTGCAGTAGCTCTGCATACAAATAAGTGATGGAATGGCCAATGCTGAAAGCCTGTGCTGGGGAATGCTACAGTCTGGGAGAGCTGGTAAATAGTTTTATTTCCATAACATGTAGAAGAATATACCACAGCAATATTAATCATTAAGAAAACAATTGAAGTAATTGTTTTGCTAGGACACGGTGCTACATGTCTCATGTGTATAAAATCACTCGTGACTTCAGTAGGAGTTTACTTCTTCTTCTAGAGTAAATATTGCTAGTTCTACATTGACCTGTATATTTCAGACAATACAATTTGATTTTTTTAAACGTTTTATTTATTTAGATATGGAACCTTTTGTAACAGGACCGTGTACTTGAAACAGTTGTTTTTCACTAGTGATTACCTTTAATTACTTTGTTCAGTTTTTGTTGTACTTTTACTGATTAATAAATATCTGAAGAGGAAATGGTCTCTGCAGAAACTGCATGCAAAAATGCGTTCTGAAGGGCAAGAGTGGTCTCAGGCTGAATTTTGTGGTCCTTGTGAAATGATTTGCAGTTTTTGTGAAACCTTCACAATTTACACTTGAGGGCATTGACTTTTGTGAGTGCTGGGTCATGGCCAGTTTGCCATGGCTGGCAAATCAGGTTTCTCAGGAATTCAGTATTGAGTATTTCGCTTTGAAAGGACCAGCTCAAGTGCAGCCATGAGCTGTTACTGTTCTGCTCATTGTGTTGTATCCTGGCTGTTTGACTGCAAATCTGGAAAGAAATCTAATAATTTCAATACAATTCCTTGAGCCAGTGTTTACTTCATATATTCCACCCCAAACAACCTCTGTGACTATTGCAGAAGAAACAAAACTACAAAGTACCCTCTCATTTCCTTATTCTTATTCCCCAGGCCATGACTGAAGCACATTAGTGTGATGATGGGAATTTCATCACTGATAGCTGTATCATTAAAAGCTCAAAACCAATCACTGAATATCAGTATACTTGAGGTAGTCTTGCTTGTTTAAAAAATTGATTAAGCCCATATTTACGCAGAATATCTAGTGCAAAAGAAATCTGAAAGAAAATGGATTTTGATTCCTTGTAACATAAAAAAGTGATAATTTCTTTTCCCCCACCAGTATGTAATCAAACATGAGCTGTAAGATCAGTAACAAAATTATCTCTGCTTTTAGCTGCTAGCATACTTCACCCAAACCAGAACTTATAAGGCAAGTGCTCTTGACCTATTTTCTGTGGTTTGCTAGGTTTTCAAGAATGAAAGACAGGAGCTGGAGTGGCTGCACCAAAAAGCTCATGGAAAGCAGTAAGTGATCTCAGTCTGCTATGTGCAGCGGAGAATCAGCTGTGAACAAGTTTAAGACACCCTAGTCTCCAAGCTATGCATGATTTATGGGGGTATCTAACCCTAAGAGCAATGTGAGCAGACCACTGCAGTGATTAAATCCTATTTGAATGTTTTGTTAGGATAGTTCATGACAGGACAAAGGGCTCCTTATTCCCTTGCGACAACATCTCACACACAGCCTTCCTCCCTTGGCTTTCTCTGTACTAATCACCCCTAAAAGCTAAATAGCAGAGGTTTCTGAAAAAGCCTGAAGGAGGAGTCCTAAGGCAAACAGTTAATGCCTGATCTCCCAGACACAGGGCTAATTAACTGAATCTTTAAAACATCATGATGGGGATTTTCTGCATGCAGGTATTATCAATTATCCCATGAATTCAAGAGCTGCAATTCCTGGTAATTAACACCACATATTCATTGCAGAGGACAGGACTGTACAAGGGGAAATAGCTGCTGCAAACATGAATTTCGCAAGTTAAATTGTACCTTTGAATAAAAGAGGTCCATACGTTGAGGATCAAGACAAAGAAGTGAAACATGCTCAGTGCCTGATATACAGAGATAGCAAGTGATAAGGGTATAAGGAATAAAACAGCCAGATACATTACACTTCCAGACTGGCATCCGCACACATTTGCACGTGCAGTGCCATCATACGCATTTTCTGTCTCGGAGGACGTAGGCAATTACCAGTGTTATGAGCTGCCAGCTTCACAGCTGGTGGCGGAAAGTTGTCATGCCCATATCATCCTAAGTTTTAGTTTAACTCAGTGAGAGTGAGTGCAGGTGCTGCTGAAGGCTGCTGGAGCTGGAAATGACACGGTAGCTGTGTTTGTGTGCTGCTAATGGCTGACACATATCCTCGGCCACGGGGCACTGGAAAGCCAAACTCATTCTGGGACTCAGCTTTCAGACCTTGGGAGCTTGAAATATTTCAATGTGTGGCTAAGGCACGTTAATGCTAGCTTGATGCCAGTCTGGTTACTGAATTAGCACTGGGCTACACAAAATAACTATTTCAGTGACTATGGATTTAGGTGGTTATAGGCAACAAAGTGTAAAGATCAGGGTCTCGGCTCAAACATGAAGACAAGTTATTCAGCACAGAGTCTATTGACTTTCCAAAAGAGTAACAAGCTTTCCTTTCTTCACATATCTTATTCAGTTGTTTGATAGTACTGAAACTGAGACCTTGGGCCCAGCTAACGGGCTTCCCAACATTCACAACCGATGGGAGCGTTCCTGTGCATCACCTGTAAAACAGGGCAAGAAACAAATTAGTACTTTTTTTGTAATCTGTCATGGTACAAAATTCATAGGGGGGTCATTTTTGAAGCACAGGATGGGCAAAACCTGCACACCCAGCAGAAAAATTACATTGAAGTTTTCCTGAGAAATTTCAGGTTAGTGCTTACGTAAGTGGGTCCTGGGATTGACTAATCTGCAGTCTCCAGTTCACCCCTTTTTCTGCTTATTCTGTGTGAAAGCACTGGTGCTAATACAAACAGGATAATATTTTTAGCTCATCTCAAGAGGTTTCCAAAGCTGTGTGTTATAAATTATTTGTGATGTGACTGTAGATATGGTTTGGTTTTGGGAAAATCCTTATTGCCAGCTCTGGTAAGGTTGTTTTTGAAAGCTAAAAGTGTAGGTTCCAAATTATTCGCCAAGAAGAATATTTTCTGTTAAGTAGGGAGTCCATGTAAAAAAAAGTACAAAACCCACTAAAGGATATTAAAGACCTGAAAGCATGAAGTGGTCATTCTGCACTGACAACTGCCCTGCAGAAGTTTGGATGATCACATAGTTGTCAGTTTTGCTATTCAGAAGCATATATCTTTCAGGCAAGGTAGGGTAGGCTGAGCATGGCCTCAAGCTGCACCATGACGCCACCATGAATGATGTCTTATTATTGACCTGAACTGATTATTCAGAGACATTCTTGTTATGCTTAAACTCCAAGACCTAACATCTCTGGGCAGACAGTCAGCGTTTTAAATCTTAACAGGTGGTACAGTTTAGACCAGCCAAAAAAAATTATCTTTGAAATTTATTCACTGCAAACTTTCACAAATTTATGATTCAATGAATCAGTTTTTCCATCAGGCCATCTTACTTATTTTATCCACCATGACATTTAAATTGCACCCCTGATGCAAATGTTACCCAGACAGAACCTATAACTTGGGTATGCTTTTGCTTAAAGTGAAGTCAGCAAATTGTTCTTATATTTGACTTAGTATCTTAACTTTCAGAGTGTGGCTTGTGCCAATTCTGCCAGTGATTAAAGTCAGCAATTTTTTCCTTGTGGCAGCTTCCAAAGGCACTATCCACTATCTGAGATTGGATCCTTGTTGCACTATGGAACATTGTGATATAGAGAAGGCTCAAATACTAAAAATCAGAAATGTGTTTCGCTAATCTTTTGAATTGGGCCCCTAGAGATTTTTTCATTAATTTTCTCCCCTCTTTGTTGTTTTTTTTTTTTTATTATTATTTCTTTTAATAGGCAGAAACATGCACAGAGATACACACATGTGTGCACACATGCAATCACAAGTGAGCAGTGTAGTGATGACAGTAATTTCTTTGTCTCCTGAGACAGACTTATTAAATAATTTTCTGGTTTTTTCCTTAAACAATTTTTTTTTTCTGTCTTTCCTCTCTGCAGAGTAAATGGGAGAGAAGGGTTGGGGATTTATTTTTTTTTGTATCTGGATTTTCCCTTAAGTAAGCTAGGGGAATTTTTGGTGTTTATTTCTGTGAATATAGGTATGTTGAGCATATCCTTAATAAACCCGTTATCTCTGCTTATGTGCAATTTTAGTTCCTTGCACCCTGTTAACATAGACTCTTAGTGCAGCTGGTGAGTTTTAAAATCATCTTGGAGTGCTTCACTGGACTGAAGCAATAATTAATTGAAGGCTCTCAGCACGTGCTAAGTAGCTTGGTTGAGTCTGAAGATCTGAACAATTGCTTTGTTTTTTCCTTTCCTTATCACCATTAGCCATTTTCACTGGATAGAGATACAAAATAACTAGCCTTTACAGTGAGCCATTAAACTGTCATTTGGGCAACTGTGCATGAAGAGGCATCAGATAACGGTCAGTGCTGGAGTAGAACAGGGTTTGTGAATCATAGCTGTCTCCACTGTACTTAAATCACATTCACCACTGGAGCAGTCAAGTGTTTCATTAAAGGGAGAAGCATTCATCTAGAGAAATATATCCAAAAAATGAGAGTAAATAAAAGCCTTACATTTTTCTCTATTTCTCTTCATGTTTTATTTACCACAGTGGGGGCTTAACAAGGTAGCAAATATAAAGAGCAGTGAGATAACCATGCAGAAGAGGATTCTGAAAATGAACACAGTGACATTTTAAAAGAGACGTTCCACACTGGGGCAGATTTAGGTTTTTTTCTTATTTATACAGCACTTAGGGGGATGGTGGAGGGGAAGCTGTGAATATATTTCAGTGGGAAGAGTGCAAAACTGACTGAAAAAACCTATCTCCACAGAGACATACATCTGGAAAGAGGAAGTAATTTGTGTTGAGAAATAGGATTTCTCCTCTACTACTTAAAAAGCATGCAGGAAATAAAAATAACCACCTTCATATTATCGGTGTTAATTAATTATGTGATGCTGCGTGAAAGGTGGTAATTACTGCACACACACAAATTGCAGTCTTTGCCCCCAAAGAGCTTGCAGTTTAAATAATGAAGGTCTCTGCAAGTGAACAAACCCCAGAAGGCACTACAGGGGCTTGGGGAGAGGGGAAGGGGCAAAGGGCAGGGAGGCTACAACAACATGACCATGTGGCTTCTCCGCCGTGTCTCTGATACTTATGATATGAGTCTTTTAATAATGTGAAAAAAAAAAAAGGGGGGGGCCATGAAATGGATGACAGAGGAGAAAAGGTTTTGCACACAGAGGGTGAGGGGCAGAGAGCCTGGGTCTGAATTACGTGATGGTGAAAGGGCAAAGACTGGCATAAACAGTAAAGCAGAAATGGATGCACAGCATGCAGGAGACCTAGACCTGCCTGAAATCTGCATGCTGAATGCAAGTGTGCTTTCCTCTGCCACTCTCCTTCTACATTTCCTCAGCAAAGTTTCTTTGGCTGTCCCCAGCAAAAACCTCCTCTACCCCCTGGGTACGGGTACAGACTCCCCAAAGAGGGAAATCAGCGAGCTCCTTCAGTGCAAAAACGTAGCTCTTAAGAAATGACGGGGCTGAACCTTCCTTCACCGCTGCCAGAAAAAGGAGGAAAATTAATCCATCCAGTGACTCCTCCTCAGAGCAGGTCACTGCTGCTGGCCCTGCAACGTTGACCAAATTTTCCTCTTTCTAGTTGGAACTGGTCATTGACTGCCCCTAATTCGCTTGTCAGGAAAGAGGGATCCTCTCCCCTCTGCAGCAGGCAGTCATTTCACCTTCTCAGGGGAGCCAGCTCTGTTACCAGTGCTCTGCGAAGGGAGGGGAAGATGCGCTGCATGTCCTCTCTCCTCGTGCAAGCACAACAGGCAAAAAGATTTATCCTTGGGGCCTCACATTCAGCCCTCTCTAATGTAATTACCAGATGCTGGGCTTTATACAGCAGCCTTTTAAGTACCTATAAACTGAAGGCCAGAAATCACATCACATGCCTCCTCCGAGCCACTTGGGCCACGTCCTTTGTTGCTGTGTGTTGTGCATAGTCATTGGTTCAAGATGGTCGCAAAATGCTGCTGAATTCAGGATGGCAGGATTCACTCAGCTTTGCATGGCTTTGAATGAGGCAAACTCACAAGAAAAGTCTGGTCCTGGGGTTTAATGACATCTCAATCGCTTTGGGGCCTGGCTGTCCGGGCTTCACAGACCTACGAGTTTGGGGTCTAATTCTCCACTGTCGTAGAACGACTCTAAATACTGAATAGTTCAGCAAAAATCTTGGATTTGCAAAAATAATTTGATTCATATCCAAATATTACCTTTGTTTCTTAGCTCTGTGTCTGCATAGGTCCCGCTGCCTCCAGCCGGCCTTGGTGTTCAATATATATGGTCCTCTTTAAAGGCTTTTGCTGTGCGAGCAGAGCCACATGCCTAGCTGCCTGCTTACACACCCTGTGGGTAGCAGTGCTGCAGCAGACTACTTCTCTTACAGCATTTTGTTCCTGAGCACAGTTTTGCTCATGCTGTATTTATCCTCCGTGTATGGGATGATTGGTGTGCATCGCGCTGCGCAGGAAGGAGCTGCAGACAGGCACAGGTTGGAGGAAATTGTGATGAAAGGTCTAATCCTGCAGGCAGACCCGTTGCACGGCGAACCTTGGTCTGGCAGCAAAGCCTGATTAAAATCTAGGCAATGGTGCAAACGTTCTCGCAGACCAGCTTGCAGCATCTGGGTCTGCATGTTCGTGACGCCATAAGCGTGGCACCCTCTGAGATGGAAAACATGGGCATGGCTGGGGTGGGCCAAATAACTGTGCACAGCCAAGCTCGGGCAGTCGGACCAGGGAGGTGAGCCGCTTCCTCTGAGCTTTGGCTTTTCTTTGAAACAACAGAAAAAGATCCTCTGAGGTTTATTTTTTACTTAAGAACTAAGGAAAGTCAAGGATATAATTTCTAAAAATTAGCACTAGAGGCAATCTAAGCAGCAATCTAACCAGGGAAATTTTCTATTGTACTTGGAGCAGAAACTCCCTGGGCTTTGAGGACAAAATCCCTGTGGCTGCAAGCTGGGCCAAAAATGTCATCCTGAAACTAGGATTTCTTGTTGCCTCATCTTTTTGCATCAAATGTTGTCAGGTAGCGTGTTTCTTTCTGTTCCAGTGCACAGCCCTAATTCTACTCTGCAGCATTTCAGGGCTCTAACATTGTAAAATGTAGGTTCAAACATGATCTTTTTCCATAGGAATGTGTTAAACAGGCCATGAAAAGCCAGTATGATCAAAAGATGTTCTACAAAGTATTGATATTTCACTGCTTCTTACCTTGAGCTTCTCCAGTAATTCACCATATCAGAAATACAATATTTGTAAGTTCTTTTTCATAAAGGTCTTTATGGGTTTGGAAATTTAAACACCGCGAAGCTGAAGTTGAATTGGAAACCAAAAGTCTCTAAGCTTGTACATCTTAGAAAAAAAAATTCAATTAAGTGGGATTTTAGCTGTTTCAATAAAATTGGACTCTCCCTTTTCAAGATAAGGGTCCTATAGAGCTGAAGCAACCTTTATGTGGCAGGAATATCCACTTCTACTAAACGTATAATCCTAGCTCAGGATACAATACACACAACAGGAAATCAATGTATAGTAGAATCAATTTGAAAATATAAAATAAACTAATATATGAGTGGAAAATTGACTTCCTATGGATTAAAAGCAGCACAAATGGTAGAAAAATCTGGCTTTTTAACAGGATGAGGTGAGTGATAATAATAATGCAACTGATTAACTAGCTGGACTCAAGCTGCTGTGTGTGCACATAGATTTTTTTTCTTTGGTAAAAGGATTCAAAGAAGAAATAATTTATTGGTTCACTTTTCTCGATGTTTGTCAATGAAAGGATGCAAAATGTGTACAGCACCATGAAAAAAGGGAAAAAGTAAAAGATACAGAATGTATTATTTAAAATATCAGTACCATAAACAGTGTAGGATTATTGCAGCAATCCCATTATAGCTGTGGGGGTATATAAATGTTTCCATAATGATTATCATTGAGGAGTTTATAACTCAGACATTGAGATTTTTATTTTTTAAAGTAATTTAATGTTTGCATAATGTGCTGTATTGACAGCCTGGAAACCGGAAGTCTCTCATTTGCTGCCAGACCAGATATAATTGGACACAGACGGAAAGCAACCCCTAGTTTGCCCAGTGCCATCCGCAGTCCTGCCATCAGCAGGTCCTTCTACATTTGATGCTTCAGACATTTTTTGGTCATTAGTACCTCCCTGATGATTGATCTCAGGGAAAACAAAGTAGGGACAAAATAGATTGAGACTAGAAAGCTATTCAACATAGACCATAGACGTGAGTGCTAGGTTTCTCCATTTTTGATACAATGCAGAATGACACTATAAGCCTCATATTTAGGAAAAATTACTACGTTTGGTCATGGGATGGAGAAAAAGAGCACTGAGCTGCTGACTCTTGGGATCATTCCAAAGCAATGGCTGGAGCAGTCCAAGCACTATTGTGTGCCCTTGGACAATGCCTATTGACTTCTGGGGACCAAGTGTTCCCAAAATGAGATATCCAAGTTACCTGAGGTACAAGATTGGAGCATAACTGGGACAACATGACATACCTGCAGGCTGCCCAGTACAATGAAAATCAGCTATGAATTCTCCACATCTGCCAGTTTCGTTGGGGAACATTAAATCTGTACACCACCACTTGATACAGCCAGCAGGATGTAGCTATGGCACAGACAGAGGGGCTGTACAGCCACATGGCTTCTCTCCCATCATGTGACTGAGAATACACAAATTAAGTGGGGCTTCAAGCCACATTTAAATATTTATTAAATACATAAGGCTGCTTCATGAATGGAAATAGAGACAGAAAATGAGAGAACATCCAACAAATGAGTAGACTTAACTTGTCCCACTTACCGGCACATCTCAAATAAGTAACATTTCCAGGCTGATTGTACACAGAAAGACACAAATCTGCTGTATCCTGAAGTGGAGATGCATCTGATGTGATGTGATGCCAGAAGGAGCCACCAGCTCAACATCTGAAAAAGTTATATTATCCCCTATAATATGGTGTTCTGCCAGGGAGACAGAGTTACAGATACACAGAATGGTAGGGGCTGGAAGGGACCTCTGGAGATCATCTTGTCTAACCCCCTGCTGGAGCAGGCACACCCAGAGCAGGGGCACAGGGCCGCGTCCAGGCGGGGTGTGAATGTCTCCAGGGAAGCGACTCCACAGCCTCTCCGGGCAGCCCGTGCCACTGCTCTGGCACCCGCACAGGAAATAAGTTTTATTCTCATATCTAAGTGGAACTTGCTGTGTTCTGACTTGTGCCCATTGCCCCTTGTCCTGTCGGTGGGCACCACTGAAAAGAGTCTGGTCCCATCCTTTTCACAGCCACACTTCAGATATTTATAAGCATTGACAAGATCATGCCTTAGTCTTATCTTCTCCAGGCTAAACAAACTTTCAGCTCAGCTTTTCCTCATAAAAGAGATGCTCCAGTCCCCTGATCGTCTTCACAGCTCTCCACTGGACTTGCTTGAGGAGTTCCGTCTTTCTTGAAGTGGGGGCTCCAGAACGAGATGCAGAACTCCAAATGTGGCCTCACTGGGGCAGAGGATAACCTCCCTTGACCTGCTGGTCACACTACTTTTCATGCATCCTAGGATACTGTTGGCCTTCTTGGCCACAGGGGCCCATTGCTGGCTCAGGGTCAGCTTGCTGTCCACCAGCCCTCCCAGGTCCTTCTCAGCAGAGCCGCTTTCAGTAGGTCACCTGTAATGGTGCATGGTGTTGCTTCTCCCCAGGCAACAGAGTCCAGACAGACTCTGGGCAAAGGGAAGCAGGAAGGTACCCAGACAAGCTGCTGTAGGAAACCTGGCAGCACGTAAGCCCACTGCCAGAAATGCAGCTGCAAGCAGCACAGCCCTACAGGTCTTTGAGAGAAGACAGGTTGCTTTGCCCTGGAAGTTGATTATCCTACAGCTTAACATGCTGTCTATCCTTTTTGTCCCCCAAAAGACTATATGTGGATGTAGGGTAATTTCATTTGAACAAATTAAATTAATCCCTTATAACATCTTCACATATAATAGCTGAAAAACCTGATGAGTGTTGAAGGAAGAAAGCCAGAGTGAAAAACAGTGCAAAATACGATATGGAGTGAATAGTATATAGCAGTTTTGTCTGTGTGGGTGACCTATCCTGCCTTGGGATCTCTATAATATGTACGAGCACAGCTCGCATCCATGAGTAAAGGATCTGAGCTCACCTGAAACTTGATTTATGTCCATGTTGGAATCTGGGACCAATGGTGAAGATCATTTAGTCCCCTGAGCTGGAAGGCAGGGATGGGGAGAAGAATAAACCCCACATAATCCAAGAGGAAGAAGCTTACGACCTGCTAGGCCACCTGGACACTCACAAGCCAAAGGGTCAAGTTGGGATCCACCCTAGAGTACTGAGGGAGCTGGCAGAGGAACTCACCAAGCCACTCTGCGTCATTTATCAGCAGTCCTGGTTAACAGGCAGGTCCCAGACAACTGGAGGCTTGCCGATGTGATGCCCATCTACAAGAAGGGCCAGAAGGAGGATCCAGGGAGCTACAGGCCTGTCAGCCTGACCTCGGTACCAGGGCAGGTTATGGAGCGATACATCTTGAGTGAGCTCATCAGGCAAGTGCAGGAGAACCAGGGGATCAGGCCCAGCCAGCATGGCTTCATGAAAGGCAGGTCCTGCCTGACCAACCTGACCTCCTTCTACGACCAGGTGACCTATGTAGTGGATGAGGGAAAGGCTGTGGATGTTGTCTGCCTGGACTTTAGCAAAGCCTTTGACACTGTCTCCCACAGCATCCTCCTAGAGAAGCTGGCGGCTCATGGCTTGGATGGGTGTTTTCTCTGCTGGGTAAAAAAACTGGCTGGATGGCCAAATGTGGAGAGTTGTGGTGAACGGAGCTAAATCCAGTTGGCGGCTGGTCACAAGCGGTGTTCCCTAGGGCTCTGTTTTGGGGCCAGTCTTGTTTGATATCTTTATCAATGATCTGGATGAGGGGATCAAGTGCACCCTTAGTAAGTTTGCAGATGACACCAAATTGCTTGGGACCGTCCACCTGCTCAAGGCTAGAAAGGCTCTGCAGAGGGACCTGGACAGGCTGGATCGATGGGCCGAGGCTAACTGTATGAGGTTTAACAAGGCCAAGTGCTGAGTCCTGCACTTGGGTCACAACAACCCCATGCAACGCTACAGGCTTGGGGAGGAGTGGCTGGAGAGCTGCCTGGAGGAAAAGGACCTGGGGGTGCTGGTTGACAGCCGGCTGAACATGAGCCAGCGGTGTGCCCAGGTGGCCAAGGCAGCCAACAACATCCAGGCTTGTGTCAGCAACAGTGTGGGCAGCAGGAGCAGGGCAGGGATGGTGCCCCTGTGCTCGGCACTGGTGAGGCTGCAGTTCAAATACTGTGTTCAGTTTTGGGTCCTTCACTGCAGGTGCTGGAGTGTGTCCAGAGAAGGGCAACGAAGCTGGTGAAGGGTCTGGAGAGCAGGTCTTCTGCGGAGAGGTTGAGGGAACTGGGGTTGTTTAGCCTGGAGAAGAGGAGGCTGAGGGGAGACCTTATCCCTCTCTACAACTACGTGAAAGGAGGTTGTAGCAAGGTGGGGGTTGGTCTCTTCTCCCAAGTAATAAGCGATAGGACGAGAGGAAATGGCCTCAAGTTGCATCAGGGGAGGTTTAGACTGGGTATTAGGAAAAATGCCTTTACTGCAAGAGTGGTCAGGCATTGGAACAGGCTGCCCAGAGAGGTGGTAGAGTCGCCATCCCTGGAGGTGTTAAAAAACTGTGTAGAGGCTGGCACTTCAGGGCATGGTTTAGGAGACATGGTCATGTTGCATTGGTGGTTGGACTTGATGATCCTCGAGGTCTCTTTCAACATTAATGACACTATGATTCTATGATCAGAAGGGCCAGAACTCCTCATACAGATTGTATGTCCAAAAAGCAGCTGGACTCAGGCCATAATCTGGAGTGTCGCACAGCCATGGTAAGTTAATACGAAAGTCCATTTTAATACTGATTCTTACAGGAATGGAGTTAAGTGGATTACTGCTATTTTAAAATCCTTTAGATATCTGTATTTTTCTTTTATTTCTCATCTCACAAGAAGGGCTTGTGAACCACATAAAGCAGAGGTGGAAGGGGAAGGGAAGCAGATTGCTAACACTGGACCAATCCATTGGGGTGGAGCTTCAGGAGTTAAGTCAGAGAATGTATGGACATGTAACTTTGCTTCCTGATCCCAGAATCCAGTCTCAGTCATCAAAAGGTGTGTTTGTGCAGAAGAAGTCACGGGCTGGGTCAAAGTAGTTCTCAGCAGACTACTGAGCTCTTATTGAATAAATGTAGTTGTGTTGTGAGTGAATCTTTGTGTAAACCTCCCGCTGATATGTATGGGAAATCTGCTGTGCACGGAGTGTGAAGGTATTATTTTAGAATAATATCTGAGATAATTTAAACTAGAAATGGTTCCTCTCCAAATAAGGTGTTTGGCACCTCTGACCTAAATTCCATATGCTGAGACCTATAGAAAATGATAGACAAACAGCGCATGGGTCTTGCCATCCAGAAGGGGTGTTATTGGGTAAGAGTACTTTAGGATGTTGGAAAGGTTATTCTTTAACACAAGATTTATTCTGTTGCCTACACCTCACCTAACAAATGGTTACTCCTTTAAACCGATCTTGACATCAAGAAGAAAGTCGTCTAGATTTTTATTTGTTTGTAGGATTGCAACATAAACATCCAGGGCTGTCAATGTTCAAGGAAGTGCCTTGCAATCTGTATTCGCTACAACTGGCAGATCATTTTGTACTCAGTAATTCCACAGCACTTTTCACTTTGCTTTATAAGGGTAGAGGAATCTCTGAAAAAAAAAATGCATACCTAGAGAATATATATATTTTTAATGAAGACTAAATCTGCTAAACCTTCCAATTGAGAAGTGATGAAAACCCAGCTTGGTATCTTAAACAAGTCAGATAACCAAAAAAACAGTAGAGACTTTTAACACCTTATTAGCTGCATTAAGAATTGTTACTGCAATTGATGTTACCAGGATATGTGATGTATTCACATAATGAACTGCTTTTCAGCCATCCTGAGATGTCTCATATGTCAGTCTGGAGGCTGTGATTCTCCAAACAGATAGGAGTAATGAAGGTGTGTCTAGCACTAACTGAGCATGGAGTGCTTTTTAAAAAATGAAAACAATAATCATGCTAAATAGGACTGTTGGTTGAAGCCATTAGTATCTATCAGATGAGCTGTAGAAGCATTGACAGAAATAGTTTAATATAGTGTCAAGGGTGGTTTCTAAAGTGTTTCAACCCTATAGGGTGTGAGACGCTTCAGAAGGCTGGCTGAGCCTTTTATCACTCTCCTGAGGTCCAGTCCTTTCTCAGGGACAGTAAAGTTTAGAATATGGGAATGCCACCCAAGCAGGTCTGAATGGATTGAGGACCTAGTTGTTGCAGCTCCAAGGGAACTTCTTGTACCTACAGGCGTTGAACAGATCCTCCACATCCTCCATGCACAGCCTGCACTGGCCATACTGCCTCATGCTTTCTGCAGCCTTCATGCATGGGGAGACAGCTCGGTCTGTCTGTTGTGTGGTACCTTAGCTAAAGGGGGAACAAGAGCAAAGAAAACATGGAAATAGCATTGCAGGGGAAACTTGGAGATATTCTTCAGTGCTGAGGACAGCTTCTAGCCACACCAAAACCTATCTGCTCCCTTCAGCTCAGTGGCAAGTTATGCCTACATTCTCCCTGGTTTTCTGTGAGAGATGGGTCATTACATTCATTGTAGGCAAGGATCTATCTTAAGGGACATACATCTCATTGTTGCCAGAAAGGCTGTGTGGGTATTTATTTTGTAGTCACAATACTAAAAATCACTATTTCAATACTGAGCAAGAACCAATATTTTGAAGAGGGACATACATCCAAGGAAGCCTTCTCAACCATGAATATTAATAAAGTTCGAGCTGAGATCTTGGGTGACAGCTGACCAGCTCCAGTCCATCCATTGTGCTGCAACATGTTCTTGGGTCTCAATTTATAAGTAATAAAAGTCAGCTTGCCTAAACCTCATGTTAGCATAAGTTGCAGCATTGTATGCATGAGCCATATGATCGCACAGGTTCTGCAAATCATAGTGCTACACTGTAGTGTTGTGCTACACCATAGTGTTAGATGGGAAAAATATTGTAGTAGCAGGACAGGCTGCTTCTATACCTTGCTGGTGGGTACAAGGTAGACACAGAGATAGATATTTGATAGTAGAGTGTACTGTAGGGTTTAATCATCACAGCACAAATGATGCAATGAATGCTTTTCACATAGATCAACACCTTTGGGGCCCAAAAGAGGGATATGCTCCTGAAAGCCTGACCACTGCTGTGAATGCCAGTGTCTGGGGTCCCTGTCTGGAGGAATGGGGACAGTTTGAGAAGAGCTGGCGGGATCAGATCAGCAACTGCAAAAGCAAGCAGCAGCAACAAAATAAAGAGGGCGGATTAGTGAAGGAATTTTGGCAGAGGGATAGCTAGAATAAAAAGCCCATCAAACGCTTTTAAAGTGTTTGTTATACCTGCATTACATTTAAATGGTTAAATACACAGGGATTATAGGATGTTGTGCCAGGGAACGAAATATGGAGTAAATAAAAGCTTGCTGAACTCATAGGAGTCTTTGAACAGGGTCTGATGGGACAAGCTGAACAGAAGCCCTTAAAGCATATTTTTAAACTCAGCCCAATCCAGATGTTGGGTTAAACACATTGTGAAAAGGTTTCTGAAGAGGAAACAATATGCAGATTGGCTCTTAAATGAGTGGGAGCAAAGGAATATTACTACTGTATTTATTCCAACCTTTATATGATTGCATTCTAATGTATACACATTATTAGTACTTATTTGCATTGCAGTAGCCCATAGGTGCTGCTGTCATGCACTAGGACCTTATTTTGCTAGCCATTGTACAAACCTATAATAGAAAAAAAATCCTGCTTTATAGAATGTATATGGTCTTAGCAGATGATTTGTAAATACATTGTTACTATCAGTTCTTTATGATTCCTCAGTATGACTATAAGCACTTACAGAAATTTCTATGAAGAAAAGAAATAAGTCTTAGTACAAGTTGGCATTCATCCATGAAGATTTAGTTACCTAATTTATAAACATTTAGTAAATATGAATTAATCTTGACGTGGTGGATTTTGTGCTGAATTAAATAATCATACTTACAGTCTATAATGCATTTGGACAATAGGTAAATTAGTCCTTCATTAAAAAATCATGAAGGAAAATGCATAATCTGCAGCAATGCCCAGAGGAAAAATTACAGTTATTTGAAATAAAAACACTATTGTTAGCAAATTTGTGCATGTTGTTTTTTAGTTGGGCTTTTCTGTCTTTTTTTTTTTTTCCAAATAATGTTATGGATCTTCCTGTGTGTTTTCTCTATCATGAGATTTCCAGTTGAGAGAATTAACTAAATACCCAGGGTTTAATTGGAAATCAGAGGTAGAAAACCTGTAAATCTCCTTTCCGTCATTTGTCTCTGCCCTGCCTCCTTCTCAGCAGCAGACAAAACAGTATGTGCTTTTACATCTGATTAATGCTAATGAAAGCTGTGATTAAAACATCCTTGAATTCTTCTGTCATACAGCACAATTTAAAATTGTGAATTATCCTTCAAAACAGCACAAGTGGTGCAATTGCACATTAGCATAACAGCAAACCTTATTTACACAAGCACAAATGTTGTGTAAATTGGCCTTTAAGTGGATTTTAAATGGCAATCACTTGGTAGGTGTTTTCAGAACTGCTAAATAAAAAAAAACAGCTATAGTGCAATATTTTACAAATGAATACTTTTAATGGGCCTATTTTCAATTGAATTGACTATTAAAACAATGAAGGCAGAAAATGACAACAGTTATTTAATCTGGGATGCAATATAAATACTGGAACATTTTTGAATTGTTCAGCATCTTGTAGCAGAAAGTATTTGTGAAAGTCAAGTGGTTATTAAGCTTACGAACTCCCTGCTTTGCCTTTCTATCATGTGCAACTGTAAGCTTGGGGACTTATGCAGCTAAGGGCAACAGAAATTCAAACCAAGAGTGTCTCCCTTTATAATTTTTAAAAAGCTTACATGGGACTGGTTAATAGTTCCTCATGCTGAGGAACTGCTCCCAGCAGCTTCAGAGGGAGAGGGCTCCATAGCAGAAACCCTGCAGATCCACTCCATGCAGCTGCCCTGACCTGAGCCCTTCAGGACATGGATCATGCCTTCCTAAAAAGCCCCAATCACACTGTGGGTCATTAATATTTTTTATACTCTTATCAGTAGGATGGCAAGAAAGACTTTTTTCCCCCTCTGATCTTACTTTTGCCATGTATTTGGTTTGTTTGCAGGAGTGTCTTAAATATTGTACCAAAATCAAGGCCAAGGTCTAGGGAGAGCTGCAAACATGGAACTGGAGATGGTCCCTGTCCTAGGGAAATGTCTCTCACTGTCAGCCTCATCTCTCTGTCCTAGAACATGTCCTGGGTGACAGACGTGGTGCTGGTAGGTGAGGGCAAAACCTCAGATGTGCCATGTGCAGTCCATTGGCTAGTGTGCAAGAATGGCAAGGATGCTAGAGGTCAACAGAGGGACATGAGTTTATATTATGTATGGGCTTTATTTGTTGTGAATCGAAAAGTTGTACACGGCTTGCCAGGTCACACTGTTTTGGTGGTAGTGTAGTAGGCCAGTTAATAGATTTGGATGTTCTCTGGTCTGAGACCTATTCACTCAAATCTTTCATAGTAGCCTAGTTTATTAATTTCTGTGGGCAAAGTGGGGACTGAAGGAAATTAGAACAGAACAGAACAGAACAGAACAGAATAGAATAGAATAGAATAGAATAGAATAGAATAGTTCAGTTGGAAGGGACCTACAGCAATCATCTAGTCTAAATACTCATGGAAAGTGTGTAAGGGTACAAGATGACACAAAGAAAGACAAGCTGTACTGCAAAGCCTACCGTAGCTGGGGCAAAGAAAGCAAACATCAAGTTTAGCATCATTCCTAGTTTTTAATCTACATTTTTATCCAAAATACTCCTGTTTTAAAGTAACTTTTCTTGCAAGTAGCTGTTTGGTCCCAGGACAACAGACAAAGCCCTGTTTTCCAGCAGAAAAAGCTGCCTGTCCTGAACTTCATCCAGAATCTTGGCTAATTAATGATTAATACACCAGAAATCACAGTCTGGTACCAAGCCAGAGAATAAAGTGATTCTACCTGGGGAGAGAGAAGAAAGCTGCTGCTGAATGGTAGTGATGCAGGGAGCAGGTCCCAGCCTCTCTGAGAGACAGGGTATGTGTGTACCTCTTGGATGTATGTAAGGAGTTTCTCCTGGACCAGGATAGGGCTTAGCTGGCTCAGAACTGAGACTTTTTTTCTTCCTTTAATTTTGGACTGACTTCTCCAAATAAATGGTGATTAGTTATGTCATATGTTGAAGTGTGCTCCTCTACTTGCTGACGAGGTTCACAACAAAGAGCATGGGCAAATAGTTCAGGATGGAGAGCTCTGTTGGTGGCACTATGGTGAACACTGGATGCAGTCCCATGGTATCTTAAACAGCAAATTGAAATTGGATCCATTTGCACTTTGAGTTCAGCTGATGAAGGAAATCTTCCAAGACAACTGTCAAATATCTGGTATCAAAAGTAAGGAGTGAGATGATGAAACAAGAACATTTTAACAGCAAAGATGTCATTTTCTCTTCTTTTTCAAACAGCAATTATTCTGTCTATGTACTCTGGATCAGCCATTAGAATTACACAAGCCTAAAACTTGCGTGAAATCAGAAACATGATTGTCTTAGGCTTCATTCTCTGCATTGTATGAACAGGCAGCTCGCAATCAGTCCAGGTATATAAAGCCTGTTTGCCACAGCAATGTTTAGAGGGTTTATGCTGTTGTGTTCCAGCTAATATTTCAACTGATTGTAATCTGCTTGGATTCATACCCCTAGTTGTTTCTCGCAGATGAAGGATTTGAATGAATCAGGTACTAATGAGTCCCTGATAAGATTTGGTGATGTTTGTCAGATGTTTGGCATTATGCCTTCTTTTTGTTTGTAATCTGTGCCTTTATACTTAGTTGTGTCTTTTTAAAGAAATGTATTTACAACCTTCACTTTCTCTTCTGTTTCTCTCTCAGTGCCATCAATACTTGCACCAAGAGTTCTTTAGATTAATTTAATCCTGGGGCATAAGCACACACTGACTTCTGCTGTAGTGGTTTCAGATTTGCCATCCACCAGCTGATCAGTTCTCCCTCTGCTCCAAGAAGTTTGCCCTTGCAATGCGGGTGCTCCTACAAAGTGAACCATTGCAGACCACCTTCATTCTAACAATGTCCTTACAGCTGCAATAGTCACTTGCCCTGCATCATCCCTTCCCTAATGTGTTACTTGATGTTTGTTCTGGTCTCAACGTGTCCACATTTTAAACACATTATTTTCTTAGCGTTTGGACATATTCACAATTTCTAAGTTAAAAAAGGCTCACCCTTAGCAAAGCAATAGTTTTTGCACCAACATTGTGGAAAACAGATTGCGCCACAGTAAAAATACTTACTTTGTCAAATGTAAAACGAGATAAAGGGGTAAAGTGATGATATTTTTACTCAGCGTTTTGGGAAACAAAGCTGGAAAATGTAGCACAGCTCCAGTTTCCCAGTAGTACAGGATAAAGTCAATGTCGTGCTGTGCCAGCAACCTGCCTCTGTTCTGTACAGTCCTAATGAGGTGAGAGCTGGTTCACTATTGATACCTTGAATTCGCATTTTGCTTTGGGAATCCACACATCTTGAATGTGTTCTCTTAGGCTGTTAAGATACTGGAGACTGCTTTGGGGTAGTGTGGGAAGGGTGTTCTGGTCCTGCTTTGAAGACACTCTCCTGTTGGCATGTGGTTGATTTGTGAAGTTTGCCGTTAATACTGCTTTTTCTTTAGATGTACTAAGAGGTCTTTAACCTGTGTGGTTTTGGTATTTGAATCATCCAGCCTTCCATGGAATTGAACCTGTTTGAACTTGTGAGTATATAAATTTGATCATATCATTGCATATCTCTGCTATCACTCAAATTTCAAGAGTTTTTATGATCACAGAGTACAGCGTTCTGTGTGCCGTACCCAACTTTGTCCAGGCAGTCTTTGGGTGGAAGCTACAGTGATTGAAATTCTTTGCTCATTTTATGCTGTCAATACTTTCATGCCTGGGCCCAAGCAACTTGAATTCTGGGGAATCACCTGGATTGAAATCACAGAAAGAGAAATGAGAACACTAAAGCACCAACTGAAAGAAGGCAAAGATGACAGTAATACTCTAATCTACCAAATGGATACAGACAAAGGAAGAACCCAAAGTATTTTCTTGTACTACATGCAGTTCTGTTTTGAAAAGTAAATGGCTTGAAATTTAGCTGGTCTCCATGACTTCCAAGCCAAATGTGCAGAATTTACAAATAAAAATATGACTTTTCTAACTTCAGAGCTGTTTACTTGACTACAGAACTCAAACCCATGCTTTCAGCTCTTTTTAGTGCTCAAATATCTCAGGAAGGAAGATGATACAGAGTGATCACTGACTATTTTGCTGGTGACACAGGAGACAGACAAAGCTCAGCATCTTCGCTGGCCCTGCTATGTTAACAGAGGTAGCAGGTCATTTGGACCATATGATGAAATCAGTTCTCTCCCTGAGGAATATGTGTGAATGTGAATTGGTCACAAGTATATCCATATTTGATGTCAGCTGTGCTCCTTGCATTGCTTATCAGCAATATAAATGTTGCACATCCCAGCCCTTCTGTCATTCAAGAGAGGAGGTGGGACAACGTCTCGCCTTCCTCATACAGCCAAAGAGGCTAAGTCCAGCCGTTACTCATTGCTGTAAATTCAGAATGGGAATGGCATTGATTTTATATAGAACTGGACGGGAGAAAACCTAAGAGCAGCAGGGACAAAAAAAGAGGGCTGCACTTCTGGTTGCAGTAACACAAATGTCTGATAAGGCGCTAAGCAACTGAAGCAGATCCTCATGGTTTTCAATGTCTGCACATGCACATAGCAATGACAGTGTCAAAAACCCCACCTGGATGCTGTGTGCAGCAAGCTTAGCCTTCAAAGGCGATGAAAGGGGATCCTCTCTGAGGCATATCAAAGTCAACCAGGTCATACAGTTTTTATCATAAACTATCATAAATAAACATTCCTTCTGAAATCCTTTAGATTCCCTTCTCTGACTTTTCCCTCTTGAAGCCTATTCCCAAATCTCCCACCTCTGATGGTAAATTTCTTCTAATTTTCAGTCTAAATTTATTTATGGCCAATTTGAATTTTATTATTTGAATATTATTTATTCATATGCATTTGCTGTTGTGCCAACTTTATCCTTTAGCTTAAATAGATTTTCTACCTGCTGGAGAAGATGCTGCTTTGATGTATTTATAGGGAGAACTATATCACATATCAGCCTTCATTTTGCTAGGCTAAGCAAGCAAAGCTCTCTAAAAAAGAAAGGCCTCCATCTTTCAAGATCTCTTCAGAAATTTTCTATGCCTCAGTTTTAGTGAACTCATCTTTCCTGGATGTGGTTTTAGGAACTATATTCCTTTTTTAAGGTTAAGTCTGGTGCTGGTTCCATACATCCAATATTTTCTTAGTTCTGCTTACAAATATGTCATCTCATGCAGCCTAGAATCATACTTGCTTTGATCAGCAAATCAGAAGAGCTGGCACGGGCACTCACACTGTCAATCATGCTGTGATTAATTTTCCTTCAGGTCTTTTTTCTCCTGCCTTGATTCCATCTCAGGATCTTCCTCTTTGTAGCAGAAATTCTTGATCACAACATTGCATTTTGGACTGTTTCAGGCAGGTCTCTGCATGATATTCCAGACCTTCTCCGTATGAATAATTTTCCTGACTTTGTGTCACCAGCAGATTTTCACCACATGGGCCAAGAGCCCATAAAGGACCTGGGTGCCTGTGCTTAGATGTTGCAGTGCCTAACAGTTTAGATGTCTGGCTCTTGGTGCACAGTCCAGCTCTTGGACAGAACCTGTAAGTTCCTTGAGCAGGGCATGAGAAGAGCATGGGATCCTTAAAATGCAGTCTCAGAAGGACTGTGCTGAATAAGAAGTGCGAAGAATAAGCTGAGATTCAGGATGCAAGTGCTTCTTTACCTAGTCTCCAAATACCACTGAAGACAAGGCATATGTCTAAGGTAGAACTGCAGATGTCTACTGACCCCACAAGCTAACAGGGCCAGGTAGGTGTAAAACATGAGGTGAGAATCTAGATTGCGATGTTGGACATGTACGCTTTAAGCCATCTTCTCAGTCTTTTATCAGACTCCTTTTGGAGATGGCTTGAAAATAATAAATGTGGTCCCAAGGCCAAAGAAAAATTATATGTCCCTGGATTTATCAGGAATGAACTTTGCTCAGTCTGTTTTTCTACTGACTCCAACATCACCAAGACACCTTCTGCCAAGTGTACTCAGCACCGTACCAGCAAGCTGACCAAACTCAACGGTTTAAAAAGAAGATTGATATTACTGCTAATAACAACAGCCATAATAGTTGCAGTAATAGATCCTTCAAATAAGAATTACAATCTGACTTGCTATATTTTTTAACTCTATTTTTTAACTCTCTTCTCAGCAAAATTTCCTGTGCTTTCCTCCAAATTCACCCCAGTGGAAAGAGCCTCAGTTCAGTCTTCCAGCAAAGCAGCTCATACACGCTTAAGCTCACGTAGACAGCAATCTCACTTTACAACTGAGGTTAATCAGTCATGGCTGATGAGCTTTATTTAATGAAGGGCCATTTATATAGTGCCCTTTGGATAAAGGCTCTACAATTTAGCATTCAAGAGAAGGTAAAAGGAGGAAATCAAAAGGCACAGGAGGGGTTAATACCAAGGGGCTTGTTTGTCTGCTTTTGTTTTCCCAAGTAAGCACTATAAATTGAAGATTTGCTTCTGGAAGATTTATTATTACTACCTTTATTGCATGTGCTTACTTTCTCAGCCCCCAGGTATAAAAATGGGCTTCCATGCAGTTGCCCGGAAACTTGCAGCAGTCTGCATTTGATCTGAGCAGCGGCGGCTGCTTGAGGTGAACGTATCAAAAATTAACTGGCCAGGCTGGTGCATCTCCAATCCGAACCCATCTCTAAAATTCCTAGTAGTTTTCCATTGCTTTATCCTTTGAAACAATCTAAGGTCAGAGTGTAAATCACCCATTTTCACTGTGCTGCTAATGAAGCTTTTAAATTTTAGTCCTGTTTGGTTTTTTCCCTTTTATACTGAAAGCAAAACAAAAATAATTAAAAAAGAAACTTTGCTTCCACTGTTCTGTGCTGGTGCCCAGCGCTACCTGGTAGACCTTTAAAGTGTCGATTCTGCATGACTAATTGATTGCTTCAGCTGGGGTTAATTAATTAATTAGTAGCAGAGCTGCATTAAAGATTGGAGGCATTCAGAACTCCCATAATGGACGCGAGCTTTATTAGTACATAAAATGAGTGTTTAAAATCCACACAGCAACTAATATGCTCTTGAGGCTTTCATTAAACAAACCTATAAAATTACTTGCTTCATTATGTATTTTAGTTACTTTCTTCACATTGTACGGTATCTCTTCACCTTTTTCTTTTGCCAGCCAGTTTTAAGTGCCTATTTGAAATCAATTTCTCTAATAATGGGCTTAATGAGCTCATCAATTAAGGCTGCCATAATGGAATGTAACTGTGTGGTTTCAGTTATCAGTTAAACTCTGGAACTAATTTCCATGCTTCATCTATCAAAAATGATTGGCTAATATTGTTTAGCTTCTGCTTTAGGACGATAGGGAGACCTCGGGCCCTTCTTCACTAATGTCCGAAGGGCTGAATTTCTTCTTGGAGAAGCAGAAAGGGAAGGAAGCGAGATGGGATGGAAAGAACAATGAGCAGAGAGGTTTGGGCCCCTATCTGGATCTGGAGGAAGTGTGATCCTGTATTTCAATGCCAGCATGGTAATTAGTAGTAATGGATTACATTTTCAGACGTATTAGATAAAATGATTGTTCCACATGAAAAATCCCATTATGAGTTTCTTACCTCTCGCTCCCTCTGTCTCTCTCCTGCTTTTTCTCGCTCTCTCTGTTTTAATAACCACTGCCCTTTTCTGTGACCCCTTTAAATAATGGTATAAATGGTCAATAGACCTAAACATACAAATATTTCCTTAAAACAATGCTCTCACATATATAGCAGCCAAACCTGAACTTTGGGAAGTGCTTTCTTTGGACAAGAAAGAATAAATACCCTACCAAATGCAAAAAAAATCTATCAAGCCAAGAAAAACTCCACAAATAAATGGAGCATAAAAAATAATTTAAAAAAACATGTTAAAAAGCAGAAAAACCACAGGGTTTAATTCATGTTTGTTTAATTAATGAGTACTAGGAGCATTTATCTGTTCTTGTTGTTAACATTAGAAGTGTTCAGGTTAGCATGCTATAAAATTTCTAGCTGCTTGTGGATTTTACTGGTTCTCAGATATAATTGAAATTTTCCAGGTTATCAGTAGCAAAATTTGGCTCACAATCCAGATGTTGACTGAAATGTTAAAATCTCTTTAGCTGTCAGAAACTTTGTGTGACCTCTGTTGTGGCTGTATTTATTTCTCTTACAGTGGCATCTGTGCTCTTCTAGGTATTTTCCAGGTGTTTGTAAGAGATTTTAGAGGGAGAACGGCAGGCTGGAGGTTGGCTGAAGGGAAACAGCAGGGATTTTTTTTAATACAGGCCCTTTAGTTTCAATGTAATGAGACCACTCTTCAAGTAAGCGACTTGAAACCAATGGCACTCTGCAAGGGAGACGGTTGCAATTAGGTGTCAGAGCCTGGCTGCTACTTTTGTTTTTAAGACATGAAAATTCAGTGTTGGTGGAATATTATCCAGTAAAATTCAAAACTGAAGTGTGTGAATGTCACAAATGCCATCCCAGAAATGGCCCAACTGTGAAATATTCCAGAAGCTTTGCTTTAGAGAGCCCAGGATGAGAGATGACTTTCAGCAGGTTATCAGCTAGAGCAAACCAAATGGGATCTTGAAGGGACAGTGGGATTTTGCTAAGGTTTCCTTCTCAAAGGGAGTGATTTTTATCTGGCTGTTGCTCTACAAGTGATTTTGTAATTGATTGTGCATTAATTTTCTGGCTCTGCTTTTGCACCAGTGCTCACAGTTGACACTACTTATGTGAACTGTGTTATTTTTATCCAGAAAACTTTCCTCCCGTGAATAAAATTAATACTACAGGCTCTTCTTGTGGGGGAGCAGAAATCGTGGTAAAGCAAATAAAACTAGTTTGCAAACTTCTTTATAATAATCATGTTCAAATAATCAAGCTGTGCAGTATGAGAGAGTGAGCTCTGTCATAACAGTAAAAAGCATTTAATTTTATAGAAAATAAGATTATTTTTTAAGTCTTTAGTATGATAATTTGATATTGTTTTTGTAGTTAGACTTTATAGACAACTATAAAAGCAAGATGTTGACAAAGGAGATTTCAAGCAACCAAACTCCAAACAGGTCCTATCATTTTCTTGTGTATTTTTAACATTTTTTGTGAATCATAAATTTTCCAAGAAAAGCTTAAAGAGATAATAATGAAAGGAGAACCTAACTGAAGATTCATCTCTCCTCACCTTCAATTTGGGATGACAAAGCTTAAGAAACCCAACATTTCTCAAGATGCTTAAAAAACGAATAGGCTTAAGCTCAGTTTTCTTTTCCAAATGGGATGATTTTAATGTCGCTGATGTAATGTAGTTATAACACTTGTAAAGCAAACGTTATTCTAGGGCTGCAATTTATAAAATCATAGACAAAGAGAAATGCAAGCGATAGACATGAAGAACAGCTGTACAGTTAAAGCCCATGCTCTGAACTCTGATTTAGCTCTTGATTCTTTTGCCGAGTCCCCCGATCATTCAGTCTTTTAAAATCTCCCACTGCCTGACTAGTTAATGGGGATGGGGAGAGCGCCTGTGCCTCCACAACGTCTGCCACAGATCTTTGATTCTGCTTTCAGGAACATTTTTGTGTCTCCTTGGTTTTGCATTTACAAGTAAGCTACTGGGGTCTGAAAAGGCAGTTGCTCAAGTGCTGCCTCCAACATGACTCATGTGCTCTTACTTCCCCCACAGCCATGGCAAAATGCTTCTGCAGGCTGTGGTTCCCCCCTTTTCTCTCTTGCAGGACACCAGGTTGTGGGCAGCATGGAAGGGCAGCACAGCAGGCAGCTTCAGGAGGGCACACGAGGAACCTGCAGTGGGATCAGTCCATTTTGCAAGTCAAGGCCCGTAGGCAGCAATATGACCTCAGACGCAGGGGTCGTCTTTGGGAAACCTTAGTGACATCAGAGCAGGAGAGAACTCAGCAAACTTCAGTTGTTTACTGCTGTTTTATGAGCCTAAGGGCAGAATAGCATCATTTTTATACCTAGTCTTAGGGCACACATTGGCCTTAGTTCTGCTGTACTCACCCAATACTCTTCAGATTTCATGTTTTTAATGAAATAAGGTAATTTGTAACCAATTGCAAAGAAGATAGCAGGTTTCTTCTGAATCCTTGGTGGCTTTTTTTTTTCCTCTTCTTCCTTCTAAAATAATATTGCTATTATTAGAAGGCATTCAAAACAGCAGGACGATGTCACTGTCCACCAAGGTTTCATTTTCTGTGCTTAGATATGTGCTATACCTTTGTCACAGGAGAAGAGAAAGGGAACATGGCAGGCCTTGAAAATGTACATGAAAGGGGTCTAAATAATAGTAATAATAGGTATTTTTAAAAGTCTGCCTTTAAGGGCTGAGTGGGTTCTATGTGGCCTATTTACACCTTTTTAATTCTTGAACAATAGCTGTGGGGTTTCTTTTGCTGCAACACACCAGCGAGGTTAAACATTATTTCTGTAACAGCCTTTTGTTTCCAGCTCCCGTGGAGAGAGGAGGAAAAAATTGAGATAAAGAAGTGTTATTAAAATTGTGACACACGGCTCTGGGAGTACGTTAAGGATAGAAGGAGCCAGGACGTCAGGAAAGAAATAATGAAATGCAAAAATCACCCAGACTGACAATTGGGAGCCTATGTAGCAGCTTAGCCTGTTGGTCCAAGGCTATTTGTCATAATCAGCGGCACTTTTCTCATTAGCAAAAAGCCATTACCAGTGGACTTTATCAGCAGCTGTGAGTTATCAAGGGGCACACAGCAATCCTAGCGTGTAGTTGTGGGGTTCAGCCGGGGTCCGGCTGCTTTAATAAGCCACCAACTCTTTCCCCAAGTTCCCAGTCAGGTGTCACTGCCGTTCCTGGTGAGGCAGCCGAGTGCAGGCTATTAACCACCTCCTCCCAGCGCCTTCCCCGTCCCCCAGCCCCGGGGGCAAAGCCACTCCTCCTTCTCCTTGCTTTCCCCTTCCCTCCTGAGCCACTTAGGGGCCAACTGGGCTAAGTCTTCCCTGCTTGCTGCAATCATTTCTCCTCTTCTCCTCTCTTTTCCACATCTCCATGCTAGCTTTGCCCACTGCACCTTGCTAGTCTCCTTGCACGGACCAAGCTGTTCTTCTCTTTCTTGCTTCTTCTTCTCCATTTGCTTTCCATAGTGTACAAAGCCCTGTCTGCTCCTTCCTCTTCCATCTCCAGTGCCCACTGTTTGGATGTGCCATCCCATCCCTGCACACCAGCAGTACAGGTTGCATTTTGGAGGGGTACCTCCGAACCTGCACGGACGTGCCATGAGTCTGCTATGTAACATGGTAACTTGGCTGTGTCTGAACTCAGAGTAAGATTTTTTTCCTGTCTGCTCTGTGTTCTTTTTGCCCTGTGGGATGGATAGTCCTGCCATACCCTTTTAAGACATATTTAGACATTTCTTTTCTATAATTATTCTCTATGATCTTTTCCAGAGTTCATGTCCTGGCCCCTGCCCATGATTAGGGCAAAAATTTTGCCCTTTTTCTGCCCATGCTGAGCTGTCTTCATGACAGATAATATTGAGCAGAGGTGAGCTGGGCATGTGCCTATGGCAGCTCCTGGGCTGGAAACAGTGGTTCTGCAGCCCCAGGCTGGGGGGACTGGAGTTGAGCTCCAGCCTGGGGGAACTGCCTGAGCACACAAGTACCCTTGCAGAGCTGCTTAAATAGACACATCCAGGGAGAGAAAAGAGTATATTCAACAATTCCATGAGGTACATCCAGAATGTCCTTTTATCCAAGGAGGGGAAAACACTTCTTTATTTTTTTATATATTTCTTGTTTTCAAACGCAAATAAAATAAATGTCTTGTTTCTTAAGCTGCTGGGGGAATCTCCCTCTGAATCAGAGGAAGATGAAAGCAGTTCAGTGCCAACATACTTCCAGGCTCTTCACCTTCTTCACTGTGGCTGGAGTGGGAAATTTACCATATTTTAAGAAAATAGTGACTAGTAGCTTGGGGAATGCACTGGGAGGGGAACATGCACATTTGTGTATGGGTGGTGGTTCTCAGTGTGCTGCTCCACTGGAGCCTACTGGAATCATTACAGGTCATGAACTGAAGGATTTGAGCGGATCCAAAATCTAATGAAGTCGGTGAAAAGACTCTCATTGACTTCAGGAGGCTTTGACAGAGGTGCTAATTGAGGGAAAAAAATTTAATCTTGCACAGAGCTAAAAATTATACTGGTGCAAACCCCTGCACTTGAAAGAGGTAAGGAAATGTGGGATGTTCTAGGGTGATTTAAGGACATCCATGTTTTCCACCCTTTTTTTAAAATTGGCTTTAAACACATCCTTAGCTATATTAGTTTAAATTTATGCACAAACAAACCTAAATTATTGATGCTGTCAGAGCTGAGAAAACTTCTGCAGAGACCACAGGTAACAGTAATTTCACCTTGTTTTGGAATTTGCCTTCTAGGTACCTGCACTGGAGACACTCACCTGCAGAGTTGTTGGAGAGGCAGTTCCAGGGCATGGGTTATCAAACCTGTTGTGGGCACCTACGAATTGTGCCACAAATCTGCCCATTGCCCTCCGTGGGATATAACAGGAGCAGATGAATGAGTTTGTTATTAACTTAAATTGTATAGACAACTCCATTCACTCAGATGTATCTTGCCCTGCCTGACTCCCACTGTTACCTCTCCTGCATCAACGCAAATAAAATCTCAGGAAAAATCTTGGACCTTGATTCAACAAGACACTTGTTTAGCTTAAAAAATATTAGTAATCTTCTGACTTTATATGTTAAAGTTATCCCATAAAAAGGTTTTACTGAGCCAAGGCAGTGCTACCATATGTTGCTTTGAATATTTGTAAAAAGGAGATATATAAGAAGGTAGTATTATGACACCTTTTTTTTCCTTTGACCAGAACTATTGCACAAGTTGGAAATCCATTCATTACTGTCTGCATTGTGAACCAGTATTTCAGAGATGTTGTCGGGAATTTTTACCACCTTTGTCCTGTGGTACAGATGGGTAAGTCTCTCATTTGGTTTGGAAAATCACTAAAAACACCATCAGGTTCCAGCTTTCTGAAAGTGGATGGAAAGGCTGAAAGGGCAGACTGCCTTCATACTCTGCAATTATTCTTTTTACCTTATTTAAGTTCTATTAAATATTTTTAAGGTATTGTCTGTGAGACCATGTTATGAAGCAGGAGCCTGAACAAATAACTATGTTGCCTCGGTCCAAAGAAAGCTTATAATCTCGAAGCATATTGCAAATTGCCTCAGGTCTCTGTGGTGGTGGGGTGGGGGGGATGACAGTGCCCTGTGTGATGGGAGCGGCCCTCAGCACATGGGTGCCTGAGAGGCATCAAAACTCAGCTCTCAGGAGAGGGTGAAGGAAATATCCAAAGTGGGACCACAAGGTGGCTCTAAATATATTAAAGTGGAGATTCTTCCTGCCTTCCTTTAGATATCTTAACCAAACATCTACAATGAAAAAATAACTGCTATGTTTTTATACATATGAACTGCACCATAGATAATAGATATTCCTTTCAAAGTATTGCTGCTTGAAGTCAGATCTGCCAACAGCTTGCTCTCTCAGGTAACCCACACCAAACCAGGGGCAGGATGACTACTGGGCTAGTAAAAAAGGGCTGTCAGGGATTAGATTATCATAGATATTACTTCCCCTAGTATTATCTGTACACATGTAAAACCTTCACTTTATAAACTTTTTTTCCATTCTTCTGGGATTTTTTTTTGCTTTTAATAGGTAAGATGCTGATAACAGGCAGTTGGATTAGGTGATCATGTAGGTCCCTTCCAACAGAAATTTATTCTATTCTATTCTATTCTATTCTATTCTATTCTATTCTATTCTATTCTATTCTATTCTAAATATGCTTATGTCACATACATATATTCCGTTATCTAAGATTACAGGGAGAAAGCAGGTTGTTCATAGTTTCGAAAAGTTGTCAATTTATTTGCACTGCAAAGAGCCAAGTTATAAGCCTCTGAAACGCAAGCGAATCAATTCTGCCTCAGCAAGGAACACCGAACGCCCATTGACTTCTACAGCAGGGGTGAGTGGTTCAGGCAGGAGGGAGGAAACTGGGCCCCCGAGTGTAAAATGCAAATTCTAGCAGATTGCCTCCATTCAAGGGAAAACCAAGGACAAAAAAATTTTTTCTTCTGCTTCCTATTGTGTTTTTTCCTTAGTGGCTTTTGGTAAAAACACAGTGAAGTTGACCTTAGAATCTTTTTTACCTTGGGTAAATTTTAAGATTTGCTATATGAAAGCGAAAATAATGTGCTATTTTTACTATCAGGTGTTTTAAATCTCATTTGGGGCATTTTGTCTAACATTCTCTGCCTTTCAGGTCTGTGCAGTTCTATACCTCAGGACACTGTCTAGTGCAGATTTTCATATCCTAGAAAATGTAAGAAGTATCTCCAGGGAAAATCGTACAGTTTCAATGAAATAATAAGCATCTTGCCTTTGAGGTGTTTATAAGAAAGAACCTGATTGGTACATGATGTTCATGTAAACTTGAATTCTTTACTGTAACTGAGCACAGAAAGTAAAAAAATCTTTTTATCTTGCACATTGGCCCGGTTCAAGACAGACAAATGCATCCTGTAACTGATTAGAAATGGGACCATAGTCTCAGCTGCAAGAATCTGCAGAAGGATTGTTCTCAAAAGACAGAAGCGGAGGGGAAGAACTGGAGGGGGAAATCACTCCCTTTTCTTGATCAGTTGTCCAAAAAAAGAAAAAAACAACCCCAAAAAAGAGAGAGAATGGTCATATCAGATCTATTCTTTTGGACAGAATTATAACCAAAGAGTTGTGGTACTAGAGTTATTAAATGTTTCAGATAATACCTATTGAACCTGCAACTTATTTTATTCTCTCCCCATGTCTGTTTCCCCATGTGTTGTTTTTTTTTTAAGATTAATAGAATTCTTAATAGAGTAGAAAAGCAGCTCACCTTTTGTTTGGACTCAAGCACAACAATAACTAATTAGTTTATTATTATTATTTTGTATAGACAGCTTGTGCAAAACAATGTTTAACTTGAATAAATATAAATGGAGAATTATAATCCTAGATATTGGTATAAAATAAGATGAAAGGGTCTGAGCAATGGCAACGCTAAAAAAGGTTTAGAAATATTAGTGGAATACAACAGGAGGGAATATATTACATAGTGCTGCTAAAAGTAGACAAGTCTACTTCTTATATTAGGAAAAGTATCTCATTGAGATAGCAGTGCTCAGCTCTGCTCCCAGTTTAGCAGTTAACGTTGTGACTTAAACCTGTATTTAAGTGTTTTGTTGCTTTGGATCCTTGCAATACTCGCCAGAAGTGAATATTCACTGCTGTTCTGCCATTGATTCTCTGAGAGCAGAACTGTATCAGTGAGTCAGCAGCACAGCAAACAGCACAGTACCTGTCCAGATGTACTGCAGATGTTACCATGCTCTGCCCACCGTGGACATAAAGAAGTGGTAGCCTCTATATGAAGCTAATGGATGTCAATTAAAGAACCCTGTGTTAATTGTGTCTGTAGGTAGCTCAGTTTCAGCTGAGGAGGAATAGAGTTAGCATAACAAACTCTGCTTTAAAAAGTACATCAGGATAGATCTTGGGAATGAATTCTCCCAGTGTCAAAGGCAGTCCATAATCCTAAAAGTACAGTGTAAATTAAGACAGATATTACATTTGGTAATCTAGCCTGTGTCCAGAGAAGGCACTGGTGTATAGGGCGTTATGCCAAGTGCAGATCAGACTACAGAATCCTACAGTTCTCTTTATGCTGTACAAACACTCATGTAAAAATTCCCCCAGCCTGTATGGAAAGGTGTTGGACAGTGCAGCTGCTCGTCCGGAAGCGCTGAAGCTTCTGAATGCTCTGTGTGTTTGTGTGCATTAGTGTGCATGCTGCAAGCACCTTTGAGCAGTAATGCTACTTTTGAAAGACAAGTATTTGTGGATAAACCTGCTCTTTGTAATTTATTCTGCACATCTTGAATACTGAGAAATTTTGAGAGGCTTAGCTTTCCTGACAGAGCTGAAGCCATATGAGATCCCTGTTTATAAGAATGACTGAGTGATGCAGACAGTTTAAGTGACAGTTCATTCTCTTTTAAGCCTCCCCTCAGCCAGTCTCAATTTGCAGGAGGAGATGGAAGGGGAAACAGGGAATGAAGTACTGTATAAAGACAAAAATCACAGATTGTGAGATGGAAAAGACCTGTTAGACCATCTAGTCCATAGACCTCCAAGAAAAGCATGCGCTATGGGGTGAACAGCCAGCAGATTCTCAAGAGTGAAGATGACAATGGGATCAAGAATCACTAACAGAGAAGAAAGTGGTGATGCAAGAGGGGAAAGTCCAGGTGTAATGGAGTCTGTCCCTCCTTAGCATTTTTCTCACCTTTCTCTGCCTCCCTCTGCCACATCAGAAAACTAGAAGTACCTGGAAGAAGAGATGATCCCAGAGAGTTCACAGGGAAATGGTCCCAGTAACTTTTGTTAATGTCAGTATAGTAGTTGTGCCTGTTTTTATTAAAAGCATTACAAAAAAAGTCCCTTTGGCAGTCTTCATGGTCATCAGTGCTCAGAACCTAGTTAGATTCTCTTCCAAGTTACTTTTTTCTGTATTCTTGCCCTTGACTTTAGAAAGTGTCTTTTTTTTTAGACTGTATACTGAAAGATCAAGTATAAAATGAGAAGATTAAGGAGCGAAAAACAGTAATACACCTCCCACCCTTTGACATGTTCTGTAGTTAAGCTTGTGTAAACTTCACTGGTGTAGCTATGTAAAATTTGCCTCTGATGTCCCCTTTCCAGTTTCTTCTCATCAGATGCGTCTTCTTATTTGCCATATTTAGCTTTGTTTCCCATGAAGTCCTGTTCTGTCTGTCACTGCTTGTCCACGTTTTTGTCACAATTTTTGGACAATCTTGACTGAACTGAAAAGGTCACAGAAATTTCTGACAAGTTTTGTGAAAACAGGCAGTAAGAAGGGGAGGGGAGTAACCCTCGGTGGGAAAGGGTTATCTCTTAGGCATAAGGAGATGGACTCAGAGGATTTTCTAGAAAGCCTGGTTCATGAGTCCCATGGAAATGAGTGTTGAATTGTATGTCTAAACTCATCTTCCAGCATCACATAAGAGCTTTTGCTTCTATGTGTCTGCTGCAAGTCTTAAATACTATGGATTTTACCACACTCTCTTCCCTAAGGTCTCTTAAAATTTCAGGTTATTTTCAAACTCATATTCTTGTTCAGATGTGTAAAATAAGAAAAGTACCTTTGAATAAGCAGAAAATACCTAATATTCAAAAGCTTTCTGCCTTATCTTAAAGTAAGATAAGGCCAATCTTTAGCCATGCAAGTGGCATGCTTCCCACTCCTGCCCATGGGTGTGCTTATGAGGAATGGCTGCAGCCTTACTGTTTATTATTGCACCTTATTATGCTCAAGTTTGCTTACTTATTTTCCCCAGGATTTAAAAATCTTCAGGAAAAAACCATGAACTGTTTAATCAGTGGTGAGTGAACAAATGCAACCTCATGAAAGAAAGAGAAGTGCCTGCACGGTGCAGCGGGGTGCAGCAAGCTCAGTCTGACATATTAAACACCCTTTCTTGCCAAGGCAGGGAGACTTCAGTAACTTGCCGTTCAGCACCAGAAGAAAATAGGTAGGCTTTGAACCGTTCCCTGAAGGGCTTGGGTGCTGGCAAACCAGTGGAGAATGCCAGGATAAAACCCTTTCCTCTGAAAATCCCCCACTGCTGCTCTGCAGGCAATTAAACACAGCACATGGCAGCACCAGCGCATGCTCCCATCTCCCGTCTTGTCACAACAATGCACAGAAAGAAGTTGTCTTTCAGGTACAGAGATCTTAAGCTCTAATAAATGCCTTGACTAGGCCAAATGGCTTGAGCAGGGGATTTGCCAGACACAACTGGCCTGAGGGAGAAGACGCGACACATGCTGCGGTCAGGACCATGGCCTCCCTTGTATCGTTGTACATGTGTATGCAAGTCTGAAGTTCTTGCAAGAAAACAGCCTCCAACCTTTGAATAGCTTAAACTCTGCCTCAGAACAGTACGGTCAGTTGGAACAAAGGAGTTGCCAGCCTGAGCCAAATGAACACCAGCACCCAGTTTCTGGTGATGGCCAAGACCAGCTGCTAACAGGTAGAACCGAGAGCCCTACAGAAGACCACTCTTTGTTAGGATAATGTGCGAAAGGATAAACCTCATCCTAATCTTTAGCAATTAAAATTGTTTTCAATCCTGAAATATTCCATTCAACATACCTTCCTATTTTTGTGTCTGTACTCCAGCTGTACTCTGAATGCTTTTTATTAGCAATATAAAGCTATGATTGCATAAAGCTGTTTTAAAAGAATTTCGTGCAGCCATAAGCACTGTGGTCTTCACTGCAGGAGAAGGGAAAAAAAAGCCCCTCTTCTTCCTAGGCAGTGAGGCGGAACTCAGAGACATACACCTTATGGTAAATTTAAAAGTATGGGGAAAAAAACAGTAAACAAACTTCCTCAAAATGACTGCTAGAGCCTTACCCCACTGAAGTTGGCAGGAAGATGTTGATAGATGTCCATGCATTTCAGACAGGCTCTATGAGACCAGTTAAATGTTTCATTAAAGTTCCAGTGTTAAATGGTTTAATTATTTCCCTTCTATTCATGTTGAATTTGAGAGTCTAACAGAAATGAAGAAAACAAATAAAAAAAGTGAAGCTGGATCTAATGGATTATTTTCCTTTCCAAATGGAGCTATCGTTTTAAATGCAAAAAAGGGAAATAAAGCCTGTGGCTCTGACAGGGTTAATAGTAAAGACTGCTTTCTTCTTTTTTTTTTTTGTTTGAAATGGCTCTGTGGTTCGAGAATGACTCTTTGCTTCCCCTCTTAATCTGTATTTTACGAGTGAGAAGCTTTGCATTATGCAAATCGTTAGATAGGAACAGGTGACATTTCAGCAAAGAACATGATCAGCGGCCCGGGCCTGGATTGGGCTGCTGATTTATACATTAGTATTTGTCACAAGGATCGCAAGTACTTCAGTCTACATTCTGCAATTTGCTTTTCTATTTTTTCCTCCCCACAATCCTTAAGGTGGAAACTTTATCAAAGTCTTTAAACCACACCGATCAGACCAAAGGGAGCTGCTTTTGTTCTAGAATTGGGAGTGAAACAGCTCAGCCTTGTTTTGGTGACTGTTTGCTGGTGTTAATTGTCACTGCGTGGTTTAGGCGTGCTGCAGCTTCAGGACCAGGCAGAGCACATCTGCGCAACTCCAGAGGCAGATCCTCCGCAGCAGTGACGAGTCCCTCGGTATCCATTGGCCTTTCCGCAGAATGGGGACCATCAGCAGAAGAACAACTTGGACTTTCATTTAAAATGTGAACCACAAAAATTACAGACATCTTCAAAGTGAAAAATGTGTCACAATACAACTATTTACAGTCCATTTTTATTTTTTCCCCTTCTGGACCTTCTCTAAAGGCAGGCAGGCTCAATACAGATTGATTTGTATGCCATGAGATACGTTTTGGACTGTAAATTATTTCTGGAAAAAACTACTGGAAAAAAGAAGGGGATTTACTGCCATTGAATTTAACATCAGGAACAGCTGTTTTTCTTCCTTTCATCTTCTAGTTCTCTGAAGAATTTTGGTTTTTACTTTTATGGTGGCTTTGCTCCTCCCCTGCTAAAACCTTAAACTGTGACAGTATCTTAAATGAGGGAACAGCAGAGGTTATTAAACGGCCAGAGTGTCATTCAAAAGCGAGTTACACAACACTGTTCACAGCAGTCTGCCTGTGCTCCTCAGCCTGGGCAGGAAAAGCGTATTTGGTGTGAGAGACACAGTGGTTGCGTGCTGTCCACCATCCCTGCCTTTGCGAGAGGCACAACAACACGGCAATTGCGAACACCATATTTGCCAAACGCAAAATGGCAACAAATTTACACAAATGCAGATTGCTCACATGATTTCACAAGAGTCTTTAGTGTAAATCTAATCTGTTGATCTCCTTTTAAGCTGCCTTGGTGCCCAAAAGCCCTGGGGCAGGGCTGTACCTGCTCTATGGCACAGCCCTCACTCTCTCTGGGTACACGGGCTCATGGGACTGTGACAGGGGCAACACTGGTAACACATTTGCTGCAAATCAGGGAAGAGGGTGAAAGCAGAGGCATCTCTTTCCCCGTTTGGTGATTCTGGTGGTGTCTGCTTCTTCCTGCACTGCCTATGCCCATCCCAGGCCGGGACCCTCCTTGACTATGCATCTCTTATGGTGACCTTTTTTTTGTTCTCAGCACTCATCTGAGGCTCTGTGGATGGCTCCTGTAAGGTTAATGAATAACTGACTGGGCTGTGGGAACCTCTGCTCCAGTCTATGTACGAAGGCTACACTGCCTTGTGTCCCTGAACTGGGCAGGAACCAGGCAACAAGAGCTGCTGTCGCTTCTCATCACACTAAATCTCCCTAAGATAACACTTGAGCAACCACAAACTCCCTGTTTTCTTAAGACTTTTGCTAAGGGCCATGCTGCTTAAGAAGCTGGTATATGTCCTTCCCCCCTTCTTAGTCTGGTCTTTTGGCTATTTCTTTAATGAATACAAGCACATGAGACCACATTTGGAGTACTGTGTCCAGTTTTGGTCCCTCCAGTGTAAGAAGGATGTGGAACTGCTTGAGCAAGTCCAGCGGAGACCCACAAAGATGATCAGGGGACTGGAGCATGTCCCTTATGACGAAAGGCTGAGAGACTTGGGTTTGTTCAGCCTGGAGAAGAGAAGACTGGGGAAATTTCATCAATACCTATAAATATCTAAAGGGTGGGTGCCAGGATGATGGCCCACCGACAGGCCAAGGGGCAATGGGCACAAGCTGGAATACAGCCAGTTCCACTTCAATATGAGAAAAAACTTCTTTCCTGTGCAGGTGCCAGAGCAGGGGCACAGGCTGCCCAGAGAGGCTGTGGGGTCCCTTCCATGGAGACATTCAAACCCTGCCTGGAGGCGTTCCTGTGCCCCCTGCTCTGGGTGTGCCTGCTCAAGCAGGGGGTTGGACAAGATGATCTCCAGAGGTCCCTTCCAACCCCTGCCATTCTGTGATTCTGTGAAAACCAATTCTTCTTACCAATGCTTTAGGTCCTGGACATCTTACATCTGTTATAAAGGAAGCATATTAGGTCACATGAACAATTTTGGTTTACATCTTGCCATATGCTTATGACATTAATGGTTCTTTTGGGTTAAACTTGAATGAGAAGCTACTTTTATAGCTTCAGAAAGATCTATATTAAGTCACAATGCTGTATTTCCTAATTTCTTCTGCTTTCATCTCTATGGAGTGTAAAATAACATAAAAATAACTCATCCCAGATAGTCCTCTTCTCTATAAGCCTCTCAGGTATGTTGACAACCCACTGTCCATGAAAGCCATGTTTCCCTAACCTTTGGATACATTTCTGTTTACCAATGTCTCCTTTTAAGACTAGTGTAGAGAAACAGCATCAATTGGGTACAGCATTCAGCACGTGGCACATACCTACCCGCAGTACTGGACACTAATCCTTCAATGTGATGTTGTTTTATTTTGAGCACCCTGGGTTTTAGCTGGAATAATGGCTTAGGTTCCTTCTTAATGTGTTTCCTTATCTCCTTAAGGCAACTTTAGCAAAGATAAGAATGTTCTTCTGAGAATGGCACCAGTCCATAATTCATTCATGTCAGAAATCATTACCATTTCTTAATGTCATCCCAATTAAGCTTTAGTTCACTCCAGGTGTTCTCAGCTGTGGTCAAGGCGATGCCTTTGATGTGAGCCTGTGCTACAGGTGCTTCTCCCAGTGCTGTGGCCAGCTACATGAAGGCTCCTGTGCTGGGGGCAGGAGGAGCTGCCGTTGGCCATCCCAAACATGCTCCAGGTACATGGCACTGCTGTGCCCGGTGTAAGTCTGGAAAGGTGGCTAGCACAGTCTCCCATGCCAAGCTGCCCAACTCAGGTAAGGTTTGCTGTGGGCATTGGTGTAGAAGTGAACTTTTGCCAAGTACCCAGCCATTATTGTTGTTAATAATACCCTAATACCAAAACATCTGAGTATAGAGGTGATGCTGATTTTATAGGTATTTAAAGAGAGTTGTCTATCCAAATAAATTAAAATGGAAGTAAATGACAAAGAGAGAAGAAATGATATATTATGAAAACCTGAGGCTCTGAGATACAGATCAAATTGTCTTGTCCAACAGAACCAAAAACTCACCCCAGTTCTCCAGCCTCTTGCTATAACTGCAGTGGGGAATCCTTCTTGGTTTCTCACTGAGAGGTATTGACAGTTAAAACATTTACGCCATCTGTGGATTTTTATAGTAACAGGTAAACTACATAACTTGGATTTATTTGTATTCTTTCAGATGAGTAAAAGTAAGGCCAAGTTAAGCAAGAACTTTTCACTGGTATAAATTTAATTCCTGTAGATGTCCCCAGCTCTTTTAAAGAGCTCTTTTAATTCACTCCCTGACTGTGTAAGAAAAGATGGATTTTACGTGCTAAGGAACATTAAGATGTGCATGGCAAGGTGCAGCAACACATTTGATAGCTGTTTTTTTCTTGATAGATTCTGGCATATACTTGCAACGCAGCTGCCACCACAGTCTGTAAGGACACATATCTTGCCATCACCCTGTTCTGGCCAGCACTGTTAACGGGGATGGAGACAGAGTCATCTGGTTGTTTAAGAGCATGGGGAAGTTCTCTTTTCATGGATCACAGAATCACAGAATCCCAGGTTGAAAGGGACCTCAGGGATCATCTAGTCCAACCTTTCTAGGAAGAGCAGAGTCTAGACAAGATGGCCCAGCACCCTGTCCAGGCGACTCTTGAAGGTGTCCAATGTGGCCGAGTCAACCATTTCCCTGGGGAAGACAAGAAAATTTTTTATGACTGTTACCTACAGGATACTGGTAATACAAAGAAGACTGAGAAGAGGTTGTCATTTACCAGTCTTAATCTGGGGAGTTATATGGTGGAGGGCACTGCCTGTGTATTTGGGATTGTATTGTCTATGCAAAGGAATGATGTTGGCTTAATTGAAATCAGTTGCTATCACAAAACTGTGGATTTCTTATTGTCTTAAAGCAAAACAACAGATCAGATCAGGTCTTTTTTTTTTTCTCAGAAATCCTATGAATTGGAAAAAATAGGTAGTAAATTTGGTCCAAATACCAAATTTGTGACAGAGCTTAAAATACGGAGAAAATATAAGATGGCTAATGACAAGGACCTGTTGGTCTCCTTGAATTTGTTCTATGATGAGAGAGCTCAGCCCTTCTTCTAACCAAAGCTGAGTGTGAACTTCATGTGGGTGTTGTTCTATTGTCCATTTTCTATTCACCTGTCTGTTAATACAGATGACATATATTGTAAAGTGATTCATTGCTTCTGTATGCTTCATTTATCTAGGTTTGGGCTGTATTATGTTTTTTTCAGCCTTGACATTTTTGAGATATCCATAAAAGTTTTAATTTCCTCCAATTTATTTGAAAATATTTTTAATAGAGTTTTGGGATTTGGCTTACTCATTGGAAGGGGTATAGAAACATAATCTCAATTCCTGCAGGTTTGGGGCCTGCTTAGTTCTGTAATTCCCCATGAATGTTAAAGTTCCCTGATAATCCATACATAATTTTCCATATTTAATTCTAAAATGTGAAAAATAGTGCTGAATATACAACAGACGTTTTGGCAGGTGGCTATGAAGGTGTTTATTGTTAAAGGCAGTGCATTCAGAGTGATCCTACTTCACTGCTTGCCTAAGACTATTTTATGTTAGCAAGAACTTTATTGACTACTGCACATTCACGTGAAGACTATGTGGAAGATACCTGAAAACAGCAGACAGCAAACAATCCTTTGAATACACGGATAGATGGTTGTCCTTTTAAGTCAAGATACACCCTGCTGCATTGTATCACAACAGAGAACAGCATCAGGAATCAAAGCCATTTTGGAGAACTGGAGAAGACAGCAAATGTTGGTTTCCACTGAGACTATATTAATCTTCCAGTGCATGAAAAAGAAAAATAAAATATAACCCCATCCAAAAAACCACTGACCTGGTATAATTGTCCATTTTGATCATACAGGACTATATTCACTACCATGATGTCTACTGAGTCAGTTAGAAACAAAATGTTGGCTAATATATGAATAATTACATATATATAACTTATAATTACAAATGCAAGATATGACATGTACAGCCAGGTCATCATAGGGGATGGTTATTGTCTCTACTTCCCTACAGAAGTACGTACTAACCAACTGCTTCCTTAGCATGTCAAAAAATGCATAAAGAAAATATTTTTGCTGAAGCAGTTAAACTATTTCATCATAATAACTGCGATCATAATAAAAGTGAAGGAAGGACAAAAAGGAGTTCCCTGCATTGTGGCTATGTTGTGTGTGCTGGTTTAACAGATGTGAAACACATTTCTGATATTGACTAAGGTGAATAACTGCAGCTACTGAGTAGTCTTGTATAGGACTGGAAGATTTGTAGAGTCCTCGTGGGGTCTGTACATTTGGAGAGAGTCTTGGGTAGGGTCATGGGTACCCTATGAAGAAAACCTGGCAGAGAGTGCAGAGTGGTCTTTCAGCAAGTGTTGGAATAAAATAAAATTCAGTGAGACTCCAACTTTGATTGGTGCTTTTGGGCCCACTCATAATCCAGAGAAATAGTAGATTACATAAATGTGCTAAACACACAAATACCTTTGCCTTGAAACAGGACAGAATTGATTTTGATATGCTTTGGAATTGGCATCTGGAACTGAAAGTTGCCCCCTACCCCTTCAGCTCTTTACAGTTAATCCCAGAATCATGGTGGAGTCAGATCTCCTAAAAAAGCTGTCCCTCAGAAGATTTTTTGCTTTGATTTGCTAGTCAAAAATCCACAGATAATTTGTATATAATTAATACAACCATTTGCAACTCTGGATTCTGATCCATCCGGACCACAGGTTTATCTGTGATAGGTCTTTCCTTCAATCACAGCAGACCAGGGAATCCTGAAGAGGAAGTGTTGTGCTTGGACCTTCAGCTGAGCAATTGGGTTGGGTCCCAGGAGCCTCAGACTGCAGAACGGAAACGTGCATCTCCTCTACTCCCATTTTCATAGTCATCACAGCATCCACAGTGGTGACGGGTAGCATGGTTCAGGTGCCATTCCTTCTATAACTTTGTTGTAATCTGCTGCTAGAATGAAAAAAAGCAAAACTTGTGCTGCCAGAAAGACATGTGATCCCCAACCCCAATCTGAGATATTAGAAAAGGAAACAAGACAGTCTTTATTTATCAAAGTCTTGGCTTCCCAGTGGAGTTCCCCAGTTTGCTCCAAGTTCCCCCCCATTCAAATTTGCCTGTAATACACTTTAACTGGCCCTTGTCTGATTTCCATGGGACCTTTTATGGCAAGGGACTTTGCAAGCTACAGACACGTAACAGTGCTCTTTCTGCAGGCTGGAAGAGAGGAAAGACTGTGTGCACAACAGGACTGTGAGGCAGGTGGAAAGCCTATAGCCAAGTAAAGTAGGATAACTTTACCACACAACTTGTAGAACTTGGGTAGATCAGGTAGGGCTTGGTTTTTAAGGGGTTGCCCAAAAATCCCTTAGAACAATAGCAAACTAAGTGGTGATTTGAGAGTGAGGATTTAAACCTGTGGTTCCAGGACTGTTGGTTATCCACACCTGACCCTTAAATCACAGAACTATAGATTAATTATTGCCCCAGAAATTAAGGAGTTATAATTCTGAAATGGCTTATTTTGCCTTTGCAGAGGTTGCTGAAGATGTGTTTTATAGGAGAAGATTTTTTAACTCATGAATTGTTACACAGATTCCACCTTAAATGGGTTTTATCAGACTGTGCACTGGTAAGCTCATGCTAATATTGGCTCCAATAAAGAACAAATCAGTGCCCAACTCGACTCGTCTTATCGCACAGTCAAAACTGATGGCTGAAGAAGTCATAAAGATCCCATTTAATCTCTCGCCTATCTATCACTGTGAATGTCTTTATCCTCTTTGTGCAGTGGTAATATCTGCTCATTATGAAAGCAAAATAGATCTGGCATGAATAAAAGCGGAATGAAGTGCTCACTTTGATTTTGACAGCACGATCAGTGGAAGCAGTAATCTGTGAGAATCAAAAGGGCTAAATTATTCCATAACAGTAATTTGAGGGAACAGCTCAGAGCATACACATCTGCTTTCATATATTGTGACGTGCACTGATAAAACATCCTTCCCAATTTACTCTCTCTGTGCTTGACTAATCTGCAACAGCTCTCACAATGTCTAATCATGCCATCAAAAAGGAGAAGAAGTTCAATTGAGACTCAAATGAAAGAAGATTGGAAAACTATCCTCAATTGAAATTACATTTGTAAATGAGCCATAGTTTTTCTGTTCAGAGTGCGTTATGGTAAATCCGCCTGAAGAAGTAGTTATGCTGAAGAACAGCAACGTGTATCTAGATTGTATTTATTCCATTACCGCTCAAGTAAAATTATGGCAGCTTGGAAACCCCGGGGCATGTTTTCAAAACTGATATGCCAAATTCGTAGTCAAATTCCTGTAGTATAATTATAACATCTCTGGCCAGCTGAAAGATTCCCAATATATATAGATTACACAGCCAGGTTGCAGTTATAGGACTTTTATTTTTAAACATTCCTGTTATGGGAGATTCCTTCTTTTATTTGCAGGCTGGGCCATGGCCATGCTTTTCTTACTTTCTTCCTTTGTTCATGGTGGTTTTTGGAGCTAGTTAACCAGGCCTCTAATATACTTGAAACACAAAAACTAAGGTCACTTTGAAGGTGGTACAAGGATGCATCCTGCTGATCTTCATGGGCAAAACCATAACCTGAAGCACATGTGGGCTGGGGTAGAATATATGCTACCCAGACTGAAAGTGAGACAGTCACGTTAAAGCCCCTGTGCTGGATATTCACATTCTGTTTGTTGACATGCTTTTTAACATACGGTAAAATTTCTTCTTCCTAAAACTTGTGGGCCTTGTTTCTGATCTTCAAGTCTATGCTGTGGCGCTCCAGCCTAGGAAGACATATTGTCACCTCTGCTGGGATCTCAGTTCAAGAAGTGTTAACCTTCCTTTGAGGCATCTGCTCCCAGAGCCGTATGATTTTGTCAGCCAAGGTATTGTGTCTCTCCATCATTCTGATTGGACTCACACATTACTGAATTTCTTAAAGCTGGCAGTACTGGGTAAACCCCTGCTGGAAAGATCAGTAATGAGCCTCTTTCATATGCCCGTTTTCCTGATAGAGCCAAAGAAATGGTGATTGCCTCCTTTGTAGACCTGTCATCAGGTTCACTGATGCAGCTCCCTGTATTATGTATTTCTACAATGAGGATGTACCTATAGATCTGAAAGGGCACAGGTAAGCAAATGATGCTGCCATCAACTCTGCTGATATTGCTTGCTGTTCTGTTACATGCTTAGGAAAGTCTGAAAATATTAACCAACAGGGTATATTAATCCTAGGAAACTATGGCTGGACGCCATTCTGCAAATATTTAGGTCTTGGTGAAACCTATGGTAGTCTTACTTGCATAAGAAAAACACGTGTAAGCAGCTGCTACTGCTTTTGTAGTTGCTGCTAGAGCAGTATTAACTTAGCAAAATAATTCAATGAATATTCAGTCCTGTTTTTAATAATCTTTTGCTCATTTTTAACTCATTTTCTGCGAACACTTGAGCTAATATCTAGGGCTGACTTTACCATTACAAGCTTGACTGGTCAGGACTTTTTTCAATCTGCTCAACAGAAAATTAAGTCGCTGCAAAATTGAAGTAGGTAGTGGGAAAGTTTTAAGTTTACTAAGATTTTTTTTTTCCATTTGAAAAAATCAAATTAAAATATTATTTTGCATAATTTAATTTGATTTGGAGGTGAATTGAAATATTTTCTCTGGATGTCTCTGTACAGCAAATGTACTAATGGTCTATGGAGATTATGTTTCAGCTCTTTCTTGTTCCCATTGCTGCTACTGGCTTTACTACATATCCCATGATAAAATGTAATGTCCTTTCACCTTAAACCTCTGTGATGCATCAGGATAGACCTGTGACCATGCCAAATGCTGGAGAATGTGGTTGAGTGAAAGCGTATGTGAGACAGCCAAAGAACTTTTCCAGTGACTTGCCTACTGTCACTTGTTGCTTCTTGTATGTTTGATTCACCTACTATTAGTCTCACAGCCCCTGGACAGGGATCTGAATGTTTTACTGACCAAAATGTTTAGCAAACTTTTGTGTGCTGACTAAATAATATGGGCTGCAATTTTGACATAATAAAAGCCATCACTTGAAATTGATTTTCAAGTATATACATCTGACTAGTTATGTTGGGAATATGCATTCATTAAGTCAGTGAACAGATATCATGTGGCAAAAACTCCATGTAGCTCACACCATCTGTCCAATCACTACTTAGCAAACGAGAGGAAACAGCTTCAAGTTGCATCAGGGGAGGTTTGGATTGGATGTTAGGAAAAATTTCTTCACTGAAAGAGTGATCAGACATTGGCACAGGCTGCCCAGAGAGGTGCTGGAGTCACCATCCCTGGAGGTATGTAAAAGATGTGTCGACATGGCACTTCAGGGAATGTTTTAGGAGACATGGTATTGTTGGGATGACGGTTGGACTTGATGATCCTTGAGGTCTTTTCCAACCTTAATGATTCTATGATTCTATATGAAATAAAGGCTATCCTAGAATTTCTTATAAACTATGGAATTATACAAATTTTAAAATAATAAAAGCAGCTGACTGACTATTACTCTACTCTTGGATATTCTGGAATTAGACATAGTTTTAGTGATTTTTTTTTGTGAGTTTTTGACCACCTGTATGAAATATACAATAGCATATGAATAAGCATTATAAATATTTTGATTCATCAAAATCTAGAAAATACTACTTCATGTTTTAAAGTCAAGGAAATTAGATTAGTGTAGAAGTTTTGCTACCTTCATCTGCAATAAAAGGCTATTTTTAAGATTCCATTTTAAGGACAGCTGTGTAAATGCACTGTTTCAGAGCATACTTTGTCACGCCGCAGCCAATACTCTCAGTATAACTGAGACGATTTGCCTTACTGGTCGGTGTGTTTTGTGACAAAAGTAATGCATAATTAGCCTTGATTCCTCAAGTACTTCTGCCCAGACCCAACTTTACCCATATGATTAGCCCCTTTAAGTTTAGTAGAAGTAATTACACCCTAACTTAGGTTTGTGCCTAAGCATTTGCAGGATCAGGACCTAAAATGTCAAGATTTTTGAGGAAATGTCGTAATGCTTTGCTTGTTTCTGCTCCAGCCCTAACACATTTTGAGATATTTAAAAAATAAGAAGAAAGGGTGATTTTAATCTGTATGCATAAATTCTCCAAGTTGTCAACATCTCTGTTTCTGAACTGATTCAAAATGTAATTTTCTATTGCCTATTCACATCCAAGGTATTCCAAAGTGACACGTATATCAAGAGTTAGCTTAGCACATTGTTTTACTCTGCCAAAGACCCACAAAGAGACTTTAGGGATAAATGAGGCTGTTATGGTGATTAACAGTACAGTGATGCATAGCAGACAACTGACTACAAACTGCTTTAGTTACAGTACTCATGTTCGTTCTTAATTTTATGTGTGGAGAGTCAGATTCAGGGATGAAGCAGTGGACTAAACAGGTTTATGGCTATTGGCTTGGAGAATAAGGAAAGAAAACCAAACATATGCTGATAAAGGACCGGCTACCTCTCTCGTCAACATTAACCATTTAACTTCAAAATGTTTTAGACAGTCAGTCTCAGCCTCCCTTGCTGGCTGACAATGGTTCCTGATCTCACTGCTAGAAATTGTATTTCCCTGTTGGTTTGGCTATCATCCTTTCACCACAGACCCCTGCAGTGTTTTCAACCTTGCTGTGGTAAGAGCTGGAAACCACAGCCTTTTTAAAAATCAGCATAGTGCTGTTGTGCTCTTTTCTTCCCTTGCACATCATCACAGATTAAGACAATACGTGATTCTGATGAGCACTGTAATGTGTTTATTTGCATTACAGCATCCAGCCACTAATTGTCTCAGGGCCGTACACAGTTGCAGGCAGAGAGCAGACAGGGGTAATAAATGGCAGCTGCAGCACCAACTTAAAAGTTTCTAGAAACCTACATGCTTGTGTTTATGTTCTGTACTTTTCTGAAACCCCTCCCACGGATTCTGTATATCTGCTTGCGAGATGCACTTAGTATAACTGAGGAGCTTCTCACTTGCTCTTTCTCAGATAGCATAAGCATACATTTTGTGCTAGTACATAGACCTTGCAAAAAAAAAAAAATTCTTGCTTTAAGACATAATGGTACTGACATCTCACAGTGGTGATGAACATGTGTCAGAAGACATTTTCCACCAAAACGATTTGTAGGTTTCCTTCAACAAGCCAGAGGAGCACAAGATGGTCAATGCCAGTACTCTTTTTCCAGTTTTTATGAAAAAAAACAAAACCACAAAACCACACCATTATGATATTTTGCATTTTCGTGTCAGCTGCAGCTGAGTTTGGGCCATTTCTACATCCTACAATGCAAGTGTTCTTCAGCTGCTGAGGGTCTGCAGGCTGAGGGTGAATGTCTGTGGAACCACAGGAAAGAGCTTAGTGTTCTCAGAAGTTTGCCTGGGGTGGGTTCACAGAGTGGTTTTGGCCCTGGGTTTTTGGCGCTTTGGCCCAGTCGATGTGCCACATAGGAAATGGTCTCAATATAGCAGCCAGCCCTTAGGAATGGCTGACCATACTGGCATATCTGAAGTAGAGCCTTTGCATACATATGGCTCCAAGTCCTAAACCTTTTACTAAAGGTGAACACTTAGATCCATTTCTTAAAACACAGAAGTAAGGGATGTTGTGTCCTCATATATGCTAGTTTACTGTTTAGAGAAATTAAACAGGCCATGGGAGATTTAGATCCTGGCCCCTTCTTAGCCTGAGAGAATTCAGACCAATGTCGTCTTGTCCAGGCTGTGCTGAGAAAGGGGAGAGGAAGGAGGCTGTGAAACTGGTGATTCACCGGGAGGAGAATGAGAAGAGAGGAAGAAGGAACATAGCTCTGCAAGCAACACAGGAAAAAATCATAATCCACCAGGTACAAATGGAGCCCCAGGCTCCCGATGGCTCCCAGGACTGTCCTAGGGTTTTGCCTTGGTCACAGCGGGTGAGACCCCAGAGTGAAGGTCCAGCCAGGCTGTGGCTGCTCTGGCTGTGCTGGTAGAGCCCCTGGTGGAGAGTCAAGACTGTGTTAACTGAAAGATGTTTTCTGCCAAGGCAGCTCAGCTCAAGCTGCTAAAAGTGCTCTTTTGCAGGCACAGCAGCATCCACAGATGGGGTACAGCTAAGACATAGCTCTGTTAGATAGGAACAGGGTGGGGACCGTGATCTTGTTTGAACTCTGCTAGCAAAATGCAATAAGGGTCGCCCTGGTATGAAAGTTAACCTTGACCCATGTTTAGGTTTGAAACAAGCTTGAATTCTGCCCTGTGCTTTCATACCTTTGTAATACTGCTAAATGCCACAGTGCAGGAGAATTCGTGCTTGGTGTACCATTTGTGCAGCACTCTGTTTCACTTTATAAACATCTTTTATGTAAATCAAGTGTTAATTATCCCCACTCTGTATTTTGTGGTGAATATAATTTTTTTAATTACAAGCTTCATCCCAGGTTAAGCCTGCATGCCTGTTGTTGAGCCAATTATCATAAATTCCCCTGTAACAATTAACAATATTGGTACAGAGCTGCATGTATTTTAAATGTTATAATTATGCTCAGCTCTTTTGTTAATTGGTCTATCTGACTCTTTACTTTTTATGCTGCTCATCTGCTCATTACCGCAGCCATTTAATTCAATTAGCACCTTAATTAGAAGAACAGCCATGTCCAATGTCGTAGGACTTGTCAGAGTACGCAGCTTGATTAGCAAAGACAAACACACCATGCAAATCAGGCTGTAACATTTGGGGGCGGCAGGAATGGAAGGCAGCCAGCTGGTGAAGTGGAAAAGGAGCGTGTCTTCATCCCCCAAAGCTTTGCTAGGAGAAAGAAAATAAAGAAGGCATCAGACTGAGGAAGGAATAAAATAATTTACAATTCCTCAAGTTAAGGCATCACTTAACATGAATGGTGTGTAACTCCTGAGGACAGTGTCACTACTAAATTATCTTCTACCCCCAGTGCTCTTAAAAAAAAGACGGAAGGTGGGAGAGATGTGTAAAAATAATACAGTAATTTTCTACCATATCATATGTCCTTTTCAGAGGAGGGAGCCAAACCCCAAAGTCTAGATTCAGAGGGGGAGAGAGAGGAACAAAAAGAAACACCCTGATCCTGGGCTTTGGTGTAAATCTGCATGACTCCACTCATCAATGCCAAGGGAGGAGTGTGCCCAGGGTATTTTAAAATCACCTATTTGACCCAGGCCCTCCTATTTAAGATATCAGCGCTGTTGAGGAGAGACATGTGAGGCTGTAAGAACTGTATTTAAAAAAAAAAAAAGGCACTTCATTTTCCAAGAGCAGTTTAAGTCTCAGTTTTGTTTTGTGCCAGTCTATTTAAATCTTTATTCCCTGCCTATTAATTCTCCTAATTAGAATTAAATGAAGCATGCTAAATTGCTAGATTAACCAATAATTAAGCAGGCAAAGCACTAACGTTTAATACACACAGGCAGCTCTTTCTCTTCTGTGATAGCACCATGTCATGCCTGCTCATTTTATTTGAAAGGAATTAAGAGGCTTGTCTTCCATGATCAACACCCCCTCCCATATTAACTTACATAAAATAAAGACTTTCCCAAAAGGGGATCAGTTTCCAGCTAGTTATCAAGGAACTCTTGATTTTATTTTTTAATTCCTTATCTGTAAGTCCTTGTGAAACCTATTTGAAACAATTGGCTCAGGAAATCCAATGGCTGTACATATATTTAGCAGATAGTAGATTTTAATTAAAATGATATATAGTTTGTGTGGTGCTCCTTTTATTCTGTGTTCATTTCTTTATTTCTGTGCACGTAATGAGGTTCTGCACTTATTTTCAGAGACTGGGAGCCCCTCGCCCTCCCCCTCATCTCCCTGTGTTGTGTCCCCCACCCCTTCAATAATAATTTTACATATTTACATATTACTTTGTCTTCATGGCATATACCTCATTGTGGGATCAATCAGTACCATGCAGTTCTTTCTGCATTTACACACAAGGGGCCGAGCAGACTGTCTAAATCGGCAGACTCGGTCATCTTAGGCAATCTTGGTGATTTTGAAGGTTATTGCTTGAGTGTATAAGTGCCGGGAGAGCTGGGATTGGGAGCAGGACCAGCATGTTCAGAAGGGCGTTTGTGCCTCTTAGGAGGGTGCTTGTTGATATTTATGCCTTGAGCATGTAACTCCTTCATGTACAGAGGGCAGCAAAGACTCATGGTAGGGATTTCATAAAGCTGCTCAGTCCCATGGTAACTGAACACATATGTTCTTGTCTTTTATTCCTTTGACTTAAGCTGTTTGCCAAAATTTGGAATATTTTTGGTTGTTCCCCCCAGGAGTGGAAAAAATGTGACGGAGCCAGATGTTTCTCTAGGTATGCCTACACAGTATTTTGCAGCCAGGTTCAAATTTATTTTGCCTATGTCTTGAGCAATCTGCCTTTGAAAAGGAAGCTGTGTGGGCCTATTAGTGAGCCATGACTTCTGGTTTGAAACCGCTTTGCAGCTGTTTGGCTTGCATCACTGACAGGGTAACTCTGCCTTTGATGAAATCACATATCAGAAAAAGCCGGCCCAGAAGTCCTGTTTCCCAGAGATACCAAACAAGAGGCTATGTGTCTGCTCACAGTCCCAACTCTCTTGTGGCCAGCACTTTGCCCTAAAAGAGATCTCTCAAAGGGGCTGTTTAAACAATATAGTTGAAGTGATGTCATGTCTCGCTGCAGCTGAAAGAGGACAATCTCTGTCTTGTTTATTCCTACTCCAGGTGATCCTACCCCTTTTGGTACTTGTATGAGCATCTTCTGAGAAAAATTTCCTTGCCAGTCTGGAGGAAAACCAATGCAACAAAAAAGACTTTTTCCACTGGCTTAGCAAATTGGATCTGCATACCGTATGACCAAATGAGTATGGAAGCATCATGATGGACCAGAGTCGGATCTGCAGCTGGTGAAAGCAGGCAGTAATGGGACTGCTTCTTTCGATGGCAGTAAATCAGTAGATTAGCCCAGATATCACCAAACTGCCGTCTGTATTTTTAGACATATAGGCATATCCTGGAGTAAAATCACTGATAATGAAAGCTAACAGTTTTGATTTTCTTTCTTCTCAAGCGAGTAGTCCTGTTGCCTTTGGGGAAAATTAAGCATCATTGCTGAAGTCATCAAAATTTCCCGATTTCAGATTTTTTCAGAAACTCAACACAGACTCCTTAATAACATCACAAATTTTAAAGATCTTGCTCCCAGTTTGTACAAAATTTTCCAAGCAGCAGCTTTCCATCACATTAGGGTAGTTTCTTGTTCTTGTTCTATGCGTGTCTCCAACCAGCCAGTGCAACGTCAAGTGTTTATAATTTGGAGTTTAAGCTATGCAAATACTAGCATCTGGCTACGCTTCCTCTATGTTTCTCTCACATGCTCCACAATTTAGGGTTGTGTAGGTGAGCATGCCCTTGAATGCATTGGCATAAACCTCTTTAAAGAGAATACCAATGCATGTATCTCAATATGAGCAAGTGCTGGAGGGCTTGCCAAGGGCAATTTGTAGAGTCATGGTCCAACACAGGTTTGAATCCAGACAGGTTCAAGTTAAATTAAATTAAATTAAATTAAGACAATAGCTCCAAGGCATCAGGAATGTCCTTTCCCACTAAGAATTTGGCCTCATTTTGCAGTTGCTTGTGAAGTGAACCCTGCTGGACTGTACAGCCCTACAAATTAACATGAGGAAGAATGATCCTTAATGCCAAGATGGTGAGATGATGGGGCCTTGGAAGTCAACGTAAATGCAGGACATGAGCGAATTCCTTTATTTCTGCAAGGAGCCAGCCTGAGTAGGCTGGATTTTAATTTCTCAGCTGTCCTATGGTATGAACTGTGTGGCCCCTGCAGTACATGCTGAGGACAGCGGAGTCTGCCTTCCCTTTTCGGCTGGCTGGCTGATTGATTCATTCCTCTTCTTTTTTTTTCAAACCAAGCTTCTTACATGCTTTGGTGAACATCTTAGTCAGTCTCTAGTACCTCTGTTGATTCTCTCTGTGTGTGTCTGTGCATGCGCGTGTGCGTGCGTGTGTATTGCACTTCATCTGCTTGATGCAATAATATCCTGGGGGAATGTGCAGGCTGTAAACTTCTTCATAACGTCCTGTTCCTGCAACTTGAAGATATTGACTCTGAAGGGAAACAATGGCATGAATAAAATAAAAATAAAAAAAGTTAATTATCCTTTGTGTTTGTAATTTAATTAAAGATGCAGTAAAGTTTTACTGTTTTTCCAGGTGATGATGTTTAGGGCTCTGAAAAGCTATTTGTGCTGGTGAGATTAAAGTGCATTTTAAAATGTTCCCCGAGCACTTTCACATTTGTTGATAGATTTTTAAATTAAACTTTAAATTGTAATCTAAATTACCTCCAACAATTCATGGTCCCTGTAATGAACTCCCACCATTCCTGCTGTCATCTGACTATGATATACTGTAAATGGTAACTGCTCAGGGTTTTACTGAATAGTGCTTTAGTATTACTGCACTATATTAGTTGTGTACAACCCTCAAATAGAAATCAAAGCACAATGCAGGTTTGGTTTAACATAGTAACTTTATTATTTGTTAGTCTTTAGTCTTAGTGAATACTGCTACTGCTAATCATTTGGGACCTCATAGAATATACTTCCAAATAATTTTTTAGGCATTCCTGTCAAGGTAAAAGTATTTGCATTTTACCAGCCAATGAGCTTTTGGACATTAATCCTTAATGGGTAAAATAAAACTAATTGGGGAATATGAGTTCAAGTGCTCATTCGTAACGTGACCATGGCTCATTGGCCCCTGAGGCACAGTTAGGAAAAAATACTGTCATAACTGATTGATGTAGATTCAAAGAGGAAGAGAAGATTGCAGTGGGATACTGGAAATAATTCACTATGGGCAGCTCCGTGATGTGATGTAGGTATGCCGAGACCAAGAAGTTTCTAAGGAACTGCTTAGAACAGAGCAGAGTCTAACCTGCAGATCACTGATTGTCCCTGGTAGTTCTTATTGCCTGAGGCTCACAGACGTGTTCCTGGGATGAAAAGAAAGACTCCAAATGTAAGCTGGTCTAACATCCATGGGAAGCTCCCAAGGATCTCTGAACATTTACACATGTGGAAAATTAGAAGAAAAATCTATTCCCAAAAAACAAAGACAAAAAACCCACCTAAGATCAAACGTCTTAGGGAAGAGCAGGAGGAGAAAATCAACAGACCAAGGACTGCTTGCTGCAGTGAAGCCCCAGCAGCCTGTCACACAGTGGCTTACTGACACAGGGTTGTATCTTTCTGCTGGAAAGCTCCTGGTGGACTTTTCTTCCACATAAACTGTACAGGCCTCAGCTTTTGATCCCCATTAATTTCTTGTTTTAATTATATATTATGTGAAATGAAGGCTGGCTTGTTTGGTTTTGTTTGATTTCTTAGGTCTCGTACTATGAGAAAAGTGAACACTCTGTGTTTCCTTTTCACCTTTGCTATTCGTCATCATTCAGTGTGTCAACAGCCATGCTGGTAAACACGATTGTTAGCATCACTGCTTTTCCCTTTGCCATCCCCCTCATTTGGGGTGAGTTCTCCATCTACCCACAAAGCTATTGTACTCTTCTCCTTCAAACCCTTCCTTCCTTGAACCCCTCCACAGTTATGCTACTTGAAAGAAAATGTCTATGGTGCCAGCATGCTGCAGTCACTGCCTGCCAGGCTGAGCAGCACTCTGTATGGGTTTCCTTCTTTTCCCCTCCCCATCTGCCTCTTACCATCTGTCTCCTGTCTACCAAAGGTAGATTGTGCCAAACTATCCTCATAGCTTCCTTTGATAAGATTTTCTAGTCAAAGGAAATGCATTAGATACCATCCTTCTGGACTTCAGTAATTCATTTCATATAGGGTAAAGATCAGTTAAACTGGAGGAAACAGGGATGAGCAGAAGGATTAGAGGGTGGGTCAGGAGCAAGTGGGTCAGGTCAAGTGGGGCAAAGCTGAGAAGTGCTGAGATGGGGAATGTCAACCTGAAAGACAGTTGCTCAGGAGTCACTTCTGGACTGGCTCTTGTTGAATATTTTCATCTGTGACTGCGGCAGAAGAGAGGAAGGGAGGAAGGGAGAGAGGGAGGAAGGAAGGAAGGAGGGAAGGAAGGAAGGAAGGAAGGAAGGAAGGAAGGAAGGAAGGAAGGAAGGAAGGAAGGAAGGAAGGAAGGAAGGAAGGAAGGAAGGAAGGAAGGAAGGAAGGAAGGAAGGAAGGGGGGGAGGGAGGGAGGGAGGGAGGTTGGTTCATCATTTGTTGATGGAACAAAACCAGGGGCTGGCTGTAGTCTGGAGGAGGATCAGACTATCATAGAGAAAGAACCTGATAACTTAACTTTGGATTGGAGGTCAAAAATTGTACAAAATTCAAGATCAGGGCTAGGGACTGTAAATTAAGGTGTCAACACAGTCTAGGAACCACTGAGAGTTAAAATGAGGCTGTGGTGCTGGTTGGTCACAGCTGACTATGATGCACATCTTAAAAAGCAAACATTGTAGAATTATCAGGAAATAAACATTCCAACAGACAAAACAGAGGGCAAGTGAGAATCTGGATGCTTATGTAAGTCCATTAGTTCAAACACCTTGGTGGGAGATGAAGCTGAAGATGTACAGTGGCACATGAATGTATTTGGGTGGAAACGTAGACCATGGAGTGTCTTTGGAATGGTCTGAAAGCAGAACAAAGGCAAAAAAACAGCAACAGCAAAAAGGTTTTAAGATAGTTTTTGGTTATTGGGAAATAACACTGTTGCCTGTGAAATTGGGCATCTCCAGTCCATGACCCAGGACATCTCTTCCACTTAGATTACAAGCAAGCGCAGTGACCTCCTTTTTGTCCTGTGTGCCCCAATCCCTGAAAAATGGCTCAGGGAGTCATGAAAGTACTAAAGAGACTATTGAGGCATAACATTGCCCCACTGCCCAGGCCTGTTAAACAGTGCCTACTATACCAAGAAAGAAAGTATGTGTGGGAGACGGAAACCCCTCCCCGAGAGACCTAAGTGGAGGTAACATGGCAGTGGACAGGAAAGCACACTCACTGGACAGCATTTTATTTAGATTTCTTGTTGAGTTTCCATTTATTATATAATCTGACCAACCATGAAACAGAGCTATGAAATGAAGTGATAAAAACCATTTCTTCTCCATGCTCTGCTCAGCTCACAATTTACATTATCTCTTCACCTCTCTTCTTTCTGTTTCTCTTCTGGAAAGATGGGACCAAGAAAAAAAAAGAAAGAAGAAAGAAAAGAACATGTTATATGATGAAACCTCAAGAGATGAAAATTCCTACAAAAGGCATGAAAATTTCTGTAGGTATTTGACACTGATGTAGTTAAATATTAGCAGTAGATAAAGGTGTTTTGCCTATTACTGATGGATCAAAAACTGGTTGATGCATACATCAGAAGAAGTAGCTGCAAATGGGAGGTTTTAACCAGGAAAACTATGCAGGAGAGGTGATTTCCAGCCTACTCAATGTATTTATATTTATTGCTGAGAAAATACCCATATTTTATGCCACTTTTGAAAAAGAACAATGGAAAACCTGAAAGATTTCAGAAAAAAAGTTTGAAAATGTAACTTAGGTCTGGTATAAGCTGTATTTTTTGAAGGCATTTAGGAATTTGGGTCTATTTAATTAAAAAAAAAAAGGGTTAAGAGAAATGGCTTACAGTACCAAGCAGTTGCATATGGAAGCACTTTCCCACTGTTGGAGATGAGCACTGGATACATTCTAATTAGAAAAGTACGATGCTCCAGTGAGGTTAATTACCCAGGAGAACCACTAAGCCAGATGCAATGACTTATCTATGGCTTGTAATTGTTGAATCAAGTCACATCAAGATATTCTAAAGAAATTATGACTTGATGTAGAGTTTATGGGGTGAAGTTTCTTTGTAGTAGGTCTGACTGAATTATGCTGATAGACAAATCTTATCTGTTTTTAAACATCTCTGTCTACTGAAGGCCTCTGCATTTATTAGTGGGCATTTTTGAAACATACATGCTTTTTATGACCATTTTTTGTTCTAGTTCAGAAGTTTCAGGGAGCATGGCTTTCAGTTTGTACTCAATTTCTGCCATTGAAGACAGAGGCATCAGAAAGCATTCCTCAGCTCTGAAAAGCAGAGGCCATGCTAAGCCATCCTCTGTACCTACGCACAGAGCATATGCACTCTTTGCAAGACAGAGAGCAGGATGCTTCTTTTGTGAAGAAAGTGAGACTGCAGCAGTAACAAAAAACTGGTCTAAGATGCATTTTGCCTATAGTCCTACTAAAAAACCCCAACATTAATACAAATATAAATTCAAGTGGATATCTGCCTTCAACTGTTTTTTTTAATAGATGCTGTTATTTCAGCTCTATGTTCTTGATGACAAGCAATTGATGAGTTAATTGCTTTCCTATTCCTACTGAATTGAATAGGAGTGAGTCTGCAAATACTGGGTCAGCTGTGTGAGTAAAGCGTTCATTGTTCAGTGCTTGCAGAATCCCTGTGCTATGACAGTAAATATCGTTTTCTCCCAAGCTTAAAGCAGACAACTCCTGTTTTTCTGTTTCACTGGGAAAGGTTACTTTTTTTTTTAAAGTAAAATTAATGAAAAAAGCAAAAAGACTATTTGTTTCGTGTGTGTGTGTGAGAGATTTATTCTCCCTTTCTCCAGTTTCTGAAGTCGAACTTCCATGATTTTATGCTACATGCAGACAGGCATTTCTCCGATATAACTCTATCCCAAATTGGTAATGTAAATATTTATTCTCTTAAATGTATACAAGGTTATTAACAATGACAGAGCACTTTGAGCATTCCACCTAAAGGGCATTGGGTTTTTTTTCCCCCATTTGAGAGTAATTGAGAAATGCCCTTCAATGAATCTGATGAATGAATATATATTGCTGTTTTACATGTTGCTACCTATAGACAGCTGGTCCTAATTTAAGGTGGGAAGCAGATAACAAACTTCGCAGTGTAAAATGGGATACAATCTCTCGCTAATAGAAATTCATATTCCATATTGTACATCAGGCTGTTGACGTTTAAAATGCTGCAGCGGTGCTAACATTAGAATTCAGAGATATTTGTTAACGCTTCTCTTGAGACTGTTCATACACACACACCCTCAACGAGATAGCACGAGCCTCAGAATGAATTTGTCGGTAAGGCTTTGGAGCCCTATTCTATTCATATATGGTTTCATTTTTCTCAACATGACCTTTGGTTTGCAGCAGCGATGGCTTTGGTTTGCTACTGGTTTCAAAGCAGCAGCTTCAAGGGAAAATGAGTCCGTGTCTTTTTTAGCTCTTAACAAAATTGTGGTCTTGTAGTGAACAGAAAGATCATATCTCCCTCACAAAGTGATACATGCAGGTTAAAGGATGTCTGCCCTGTTTCATGGGAACATGGGTCTTTCGGACTGCTGCCTGATTTCAATAAAAATGAATGGGAAAGTATGGAAATGTGCAGTGACTGAGCAACTTCATGGATAATAGACCTTTACTGTTTTTTATTATAAAGAAGAAAAAAAAAGGTTAGAAAAATGAATGTTTGGATACTTTTGAGTTGCTTGCAGTGAAAGTTATTAAAAATATGAAAGGTGTTTTTTATAAATGCAGTTAACACAGAATGATGATAATTAAAAATACTGCTAGGAGCACTCCCACATGAATAACTGTGTGCCTTGGATTTCTTGTTTCATTTGAACTGTTGCTAATAATGCCTACTGTAGCTCAGATGGCAAATACTTCTGTTCCAATCCTATCCTCATCATGTTCTTGAGCTCAAAATATGACCCCGATCATCTATTTATATGCCTTTCAATACCTCTAGGGAATAAAATCCTCCCATAATAACATCTGTGTATGTTAATAACAAAAATAGAATTTTAAAGAAGAGGCTAACTATATGTTAAATTATTTTAATTGTTTTATATCATTTGCTGTCTTGGCTGTTGCCAAGTCATGAAAACCCAAAGAGAATCCATATTTATTAAATTAAAATAATTCTTTATTGCTTTTAAACAGAGGATAGGAGAACTGGTTAAAGTTTAAATGCCAGTAACAATTTTCTCTTAGAACTGGTACCTTACTGTATTTGAAAATAAACATTTAGACTGGAAAAATTTGAAGAGAAAATTTTGACTGAGGCAGTAGAAAATGTGTTTGTATCTGCAGAGGTTAAACACTGCTGCACAGTGCGCGGGCTTCTGGCTAGTTAAAAGCCTGTCCTGCAGGCACTGATATGCTTGAGTAGCCGTACTCCCGTGAGTAGTCCAATTCAGGGCAGCATTGCTACTCACAGAAGTAGTAATTTTCATTAACTGGTGCTTTTAAGTTGAGCAACGGTAACAGCAAGGACAGGGTATGGTTAAGGTTGATGACCATGTGAGATACACAATTTGAATATAGAAGCAGTTATGAAGCAATAATTCAAAAGGTGTGCAAACTAAACAGGTTTGGTGTTGACATGATTCCCGACACAGTTGGAAAGATGACTTGATTGGTTTGTTGATTTCTCCCCTTTTTCCTCTCACCATTTTAAAATTTAGAAAATGGAACAAAAGACCAAAAGTAAACTTGCTCCAAAAACCTTAACACTGAAGTGTGCTCCAAGTATATGAGAGTTCCCTGGGTAATTAGAGTAATAAATGAATGCTCTATTTAAAAGAAAATACAAAGCATAAAAAAATACCTGAGATAGATAGTTATGGTGTCAAGTGGGGGGCTGGGAAATTACATTTTTCATGTGAGGAAATTCTAGAGGCACAATAATGAACTTAGCACTTTCCTGAGCATATATGGATGAACAGAAGCTATGAAACAGGTGCCCAGGCAGCTGAACAAGGGAAGCTAACATCAGTCTCTACAATAAGCCTCAAGAAAATAACTGTTGAAAACTGTCCACAGGAGATGGTATCAAACATAAGGAGGTGACAAAAGCAAAACATGCCTTTTTCTAGCACCTACAAAGGCTGTGGTAGAGGAAA